>NC_143036.1:2317500-2445000 GCF_057628025.1 Oncorhynchus mykiss
CATTGATTACAAGATCCACCTTCTGAACTACAGAGCCCTTCACCACCTTGCCTCTCAGATCTTCTTCTCCACCATCAACCCACACGTGCACTCCGTTCCACCACAGCAGGCCACCATGTCACCCCCAAGTCGAAGCTCCATAGTTTCAGTGACAGGGTCTTCTCCAGGGTTGTTCCATAGTTTCAGTGACAGGGTCTTCTCCAGGGTTGTTCCATAGTTTCAGTGACAGGGTCTTCTCCAGGGTTGTTCTATAGTTTCAGGGACAGGGTCTTCTCCAGGGTTGTTCCATAGTTTCAGTGACAGGGTCTTCTCCAGGGTTGTTCCATAGTTTCAGTGACAGGGTCTTCTCCAGGGTTGTTCCATAGTTTCAGTGACACGGTCTTCTCCAGGGTTGTTCTATAGTTTTACTGACAGGGTCTTCTCCAGGGTTGTTCCATAGTTTCAGTGATAGGGTCTTCTCCAGGGTTGTTCCATAGTTTCAGTGACAGGGTCTTCTCCAGGGTTGTTCCATAGTTTCAGTGACAGGGTCTTCTCCAGGGTTGTTCTATAGTTTCAGTGACAGTGTCTTCTCCAGGGTTGTTCCATAGTTTCAGTGACAGGGTCTTCTCTAGGGTTGTTCTATAGTTTTACTGACAGGGTCTTCTCCAGGGTTGTTCCATAGTTTCAGTGATAGGGTCTTCTCCAGGGTTGTTCCATAGTTTCAGTGATAGGGTCTTCTCCAGGGTTGTTCTATAGTTTCAGTGACAGGGTCTTCTCCAGGGTTGTTCCATAGTTTCAGTGACAGGGTCTTCTCCAGGGTTGTTCCATAGTTTCAGTGATATGGGTCTTCTCCATCATTGTTCCTAGGCTCTGGAACATCCTCCCTCCAGCCATATGTGACTCAGTCCATCACTGTGTCCATCACTATCTTTCAGGTCCTCCTAATGCCCCACCTATTTGACAAGGCCTACTCTTCACACAGCTTCTAATGGACACAGTCTCCACATGGACACACATGGACAGAGTCTTCACATTGCTCCACATGGACACAGTCTCCACATGGACACAGCTCCACATGGACACAGCTCCACATGGACACAGTCTTCACATTGCTCCACATGGACACAGTCTCCACATGGACACAGCTCCACATGGACACAGCTCCACATGGACACAGTCTCTACATGGACACAGTCTCCACATGGACTCAGTCTCTACATGGACACAGCTCCACATGGACACAGCTCCACATGGACACAGTCTCTACATGGACACAGTCTCCACATGGACACAGTCTCCACATGGACACAGCTCCACATGGACACAGCTCCACATGAACTCAGTCTCCACATGGACACAGCTCCACATGGACACACATGGACAGTCTTCACATTGCTCCACATGGACACAGTCTCCACATGGACACAGCTCCACATGGACACAGTCTTCAAACAGTCTCCACATGGACACACATGGACAGAGTCTTCACATTGCTCCACATGGACACAGCTCTACATGGACACAGTCTCTACATGGACACAGTCTCCACATGGACACAGTCTCCACATGGACACAGTCTCCACATGGGCACAGTCTCCACATGGGCACAGTCTTCACATGGACACAGTCTTCACATGGACACAGTCTTCACATGGACACACCCTCCACATGGACACAGCTCCACATGGACACAGCTCCACATGGACACAGTCTTCACATGGACACAGTCTCCACATGGACACAGCTCCACATGGACACAGTCTCCACATGGACACAGTCTTCACATGGACACAGTCTCCACATGGACACAGTCTCCACATGGACAGTCTCCACATGGACACAGCTCCACATGGACACAGCTCCACATGGACACAGTCTCCACATACACAGTCTCCACATGGACACAGTCTCCACATGGACACAGTCTTCAAACAGTCCCACATGTACACAGTAAACAGTCCTGCATGTTCACAGTAAACAGTCCCACATGTTCACAGTAAACAGTCCCACATGTTCACAGTAAACAGTCCCACATGTTCACAGTAAACAGTCCCATATGTTCACAGTAAACAGTCCCATATGTTCACAGTAAACAGTCCCATATGTTCACAGTAAACAGTCCCATATGTTCACAGTAAACAGTCCCACATGTTCACAGTAAACAGTCCCACATGTTCACAGTAAACAGTCCCATATGTTCACAGTAAACAGTCCCATATGTTCACAGTAAACAGTCCCACATGTTCACAGTAAACAGTCCCATATGTTCACAGTAAACAGTCCCAAATTAACATGGAAGTATTACCATTTCAAAATGCAATTCACACATTAAAACTGAGATGACTCTCTGTTCATTTCATTACAATGATCTGACTATCAATTGATACAACTGCTCAGTAACTGTTGCATTACTCGTAACGCATAGTTTTATGGAAACTGACAAACGATATTCCATCTTTAGATCATGAAAGTTTCAGGATAACGAGATCCATTGACACCAATTACTGTGGACCATGAACCAATTGGACTACATTATCTATGGATGTAATATTTCATCATCATTCTTTATCAGACACTGTTTCTATGGTCTCATGTACCACTTTTCCAGGCCATGTTTTCACATTTGACATTACTGTACACTCACCGGCCACTTTATTAGGTACACCTATCTAGTACTGGGTAGGGCCCCGTTTTGTCTCCACAACAGCCTGAATTATTCACGGTGTTGTACGTTAAGAGATGCCCTTCTGCACACCTCTGTTTTAAACAGCTGTTATTTGACCATTTGTGGCCTTTCTGTTAGCTTGAATGAGTCTGGACATTCTCCTCTGACCTCTCTCATTAACAAGGTGTTTTTGTCCACAGAACTGCCGCTCACTGAATGTGTTTTGTTTATCGCACCATTCTCTGTCAACTCTAGAGACTGCAGTGCATAAAAATCCCAGGAGGGCAGCTATTTCTGAGATGCTGGAATCACCATGTGTGGCACCAACAATCATACCACGGTCAAAGTTGCTTAGATTACGCATCTTGCCCGTTCTAATGTTAGGTGGAACAAAGCTCTCTACTCTATATACTCTATATATTGAGTTGCAGGCAGCCACATCACTCGCTGTTCGAAGGAACAGGCTATTTGCGTTAACACGCAGGTGTACCTAATAAAGTGTATGTGTGCAGGCCCTTGTAATTGCTTTTACAATACTGCCAACTCGTTACTGATGATTGATTTCACATGGTGGTATAAGTATATAGTGAAATGAGTGGTATCCACCTACAACAACATAGCGTTAACATGGAGCCGGCAGGTGATCCAGGTCACAATAGAGGTCAAGCAGTGAGAGGAGGAAGACGAGGTGGTCAAAGGAATGGCAGGGGACAAGCACCCCTTCTGAGAGGTGGTCGTGGGCCTTGTTGGAGAGGTGTGGGGGAACGTGGTAGAGGACAAGAACCCCTTCTGAGAGGTGGTCATGGGCCTCGTTTGAGAGGTGTCGGGGAACGTGGTAGAGGATAAGCACCCCTTCTGAGAGGTGGTCATGGGCCTCGTTTGAGAGGTGTGGGGGGAACGTGGTAGAGGACAAGCACCCCTTCTGAGAGGTGGTCATGGGCCTCGTTTGAGAGGTGTCGGGGAACGTGGTAGAGGACAAGCACCCCTTCTGAGAGGTGGTCATGGGCCTCGTTTGAGAGGTGTCGGGGAACGTGGTAGAGGACAAGCACCCCTTCTGAGAGGTGGTCGTGGGCCTCGTTAGAGAGGTGTCGGGGAACGTGGTAGAGGACAAGCACCCCTTCTGAGAGGTGGTCGTGGGCCTCGTTTGAGAGGTGTCGGGGAACGTGGTAGAGGACAAGCACCCCTTCTGAGAGGTGGTCATGGGCCTCGTTTGAGAGGTGTAGGGGGAACGTGGTAGAGGACAAGCACCCCTTCTGAGAGGTGGTCGTGGGCCTTGTTTGAGAGGTGTCGGGGAACGTGGTAGAGGACAAGCACCTCTTCTGAGAGGTGGTCGTGGGCCTCGTTTGAGAGGTGTCGGGGAACGTGGTAGAGGACAAGGCCACGGACCAAGCACCCCTTCTGAGTGGTGGTCGTGGGCCTCGTTTGAGAGGTGTCGGGGAACGTGGTAGAGGACAAGGCCACGGACCAAGCACCCCTTCTGAGAGGTGGTCATGGGCCCCGTTTGAGAGGTGTCGGGGAACGTGGTAGAGGACAAGCACCCCTTCTGAGAGGTGGTCGTGGGCCTCGTTTGAGAGGTGTCGGGGAACGTGGTAGAGGACAAGCACCCCTTCTGAGAGGTGGTCATGGGCCTCGTTTGAGAGGTGTAGGGGGAACGTGGTAGAGGACAAGCACCCCTTCTGAGAGGTGGTCGTGGGCCTCGTTTGAGAGGTGTCGGGGAACGTGGTAGAGGACAAGCACCCCTTCTGAGAGGTGGTCGTGGGCCTCGTTTGAGAGGTGTCGGGGAACGTGGTAGAGGACAAGGCCACGGACCAAGCACCCCTTCTGAGTGGTGGTCGTGGGCCTCGTTTGAGAGGTGTCGGGGAACGTGGTAGAGGACAAGGCCACGGACCAAGCACCCCTTCTGAGAGGTGGTCGTGGGCCTCGTTTGAGAGGTGTCGGGGAACGTGGTAGAGGACAAGGCCACGGACCAAGCACCCCTTCTGAGAGGTGGTCGTGGGCCTCGTTTGAGAGGTGTCGGGGAACGTGGTAGAGGACAAGCACCCCTTCTGAGAGGTGGTCATTGGCCTCGTTTGAGAGGTGTCGGGGAACGTGTTAGAGGACAAGCATCCCTTCTGAGAGGTGGTCGTGGGCCTCGTTTGAGAGGTGTCGGGGAACGTGGTAGAGGACAAGGCCACGGACCAAGCACCCCTTCTGAGTGGTGGTCGTGGGCCTCGTTTGAGAGGTGTCGGGGAACGTGGTAGAGGACAAGCACCCCTTCTGAGAGGTGGTCGTGGGCCTCGTTTGAGAGGTGTAGGGGGAACGTGGTAGAGGACAAGGCCATGGACCAAGCACCCCTTCTGAGAGGTGGTCGTGGGCCTCGTTTGAGAGGTGTCGGGGAACGTGGTAGAGGACAAGGCCACGGACCAAGCACCCCTTCTGAGAGGTGGTCGTGGGCCTCGTTTGAGAGGTGTCGGGGAACGTGGTAGAGGACAAGGCCACGGACCAAGACAGCGGCAGCAAAAAGTGTCCAATGAAATCCGAACAATCGTTGAAGACCATGTCGTAAACCATGGCATGACAATGACTCAGGCAGCTACAATGTTTCAACCAAATCTCAGAAGATCTACCGTTGCCTCAATCACCAGAACTTTCCGCAATGAGAACCAGTAAGTCTTCAGCGTGCACTTAACATCAGGCTACTCTCAACTGTCAAATGACTGTATACTGCATAGCAATGGTTACCACGGAGTAGGTGATGTGACTAAATGTGTTCTTACTGTAATTTTCCCTGCAGAATTGAGACTAGGCCAAATTTTGACTGACCAACAAGAGAGGAGTGTGGTCAATTTGGTTCGGGACAGAAATTATATTCGCCTAACAGAAATTCGGCAGCACATTTTGGACAATGAAGACATGTTCAATAATGTGAAAGCCATGAGTTTGCCGACTATTGCACGAATGCTGAAAAGGCGCCAGGTGTCTCTAAAACAGCGATACCGTGTGACTTGCAAATGCAGAAATGCAGACAGAGTGAAGTAACTGAGGACTGAATATGTTCAAGTATGTTCAGTTTCAAGATGCCTGTTGTGAAAAATTCCCCCCCAAATTTTACATCATTGTAATCAGTAATTCTCTTTCCAAAATATATTTTTTAGAGGTTGATGGAGCTGGATGCAGACGAAAACCATCACAAATTCCTCTTTTTGGATGAGGCAGGCTTCAACCTGGCCAAGACAAGGAAGGGAGGTTGGAATTTCATTGGTCAGCGGGTAACCATCCATGTACCAGGACAACATGGGGCCAACATCACCATGTGTGCGGCTATATCAGAAGATGGTCTAATGGGACGCAGCCCTAGTACATCTGTGTGTGTGTGTGTGTGTGTGTGTGTGTGTGTGTGTGTGTGTGTGTGTGTGTGTGTGTGTGTGTGTGTGTGTGTGTGTGTGTGTGTGTGTGTGTGTGTGTATGTGTGGGAGTGTGTGTGTGTGAGTGTGTGTGTGTGTGTTTTTGCGTGTGTGTGTGTGTATGTCTTTTTGTTTGTGTGAATGTGTGTGTGTGTTTATGTGTGTGTCTGTTTGGGTGTGTGTGTTTATCTGTGTGTCTGTTTGGGTGTGTGTGTTTATGTGTGTGTCTGTTTGGGTGTGTGTGTTCATCTGTGGGAGATCTGGGAAAACAGATGATTGAGGCACTGAGGGAGTTTTCATCTGGTCTCCTTGGACAAACACTGCTGAAGCTGCTTCAATACTGAATGTTTGACTAGTTTGTTTCAGATAAAGTGTCACAGCTAGGAGGAGATTTTGACTTATTTGAAATCTGGCACTTAATTTGGCACTGTTCTGTTCTGTCCAAAGAGTCTGATGCAATCTATTGTGTCTTGTCATGATGGCAAGGATGGCAGATGGACTAGCGGTTAGGAGCATTGGACTAGTAACCTCTCTCTGTCTCTCTGTCTCTGTCTCGCTCTGTCTCACGCTGTCTCTCTCTCTGTCTCTCTGTCTCTCTGTCTCTGTCTCTGTCTCGCTCTCTCTCTCTGTCTCCCTGTCTCTCTGTCTCTGTCTCTCTCTGTCTCTCTCTTTTTCTCTGTCTCTGTCTCTCTATCTCTATCTCTGTCTCTGTCTCTCTGTCTCTGTTTCTGTCTCTCTGTCTCTGTCTCTGTCTCTCTCTGTCTCTCTCTGTCTCTGTCTCTGTCTCTCTGTCTCTCTCGCTCTGTCGCTCTGACTCACTCTGTCTCGCTCTGTCTCACTCTGTCTCCCTCTCTCTCTGTCTCTCTGTCTCACTCTGTCTCTCTCTCTCTCTCTGTCTCGCTCTGTCTCTCTGTCTCTCTCTGTCTCGCTCTCTCTGTCTCGCTCTCTCTCTCTGTCTCTCTCTCTCTCTGTCTCGCTCTTTCTCTCTCTCTCTCTCTCTCTCTCTCTCTGTCGCTCTCTCTCTCTGTCTCGCTCTCTCTGTCTCGCTCTGTCTCACTCTGTCTCGCTCTCTCTGTCTCGCTCTCTGTCTCTCTCTCTCTCTGTCTCTCTCTCTCTCTCTGTCGCTCTCTCTGTCTCTCTCTATCTGTCTCTCTCGCTCTGTCTCTGTCACTCTGTCTCTCTCTACAACTTAAACAACAACACGATACCAGTATATTGACAAAACAACAACAGTAAGCAACAGTACTGAGACATAGCGACACATATTTGATTGTCAGATATCACTTCCGATAGGCTTACTGCTCAAGGGAAATTGCAAAATCTAGTTTGAAGACTTTCCTGTCACGCCCTGACCTTAGAGATCCTTATTTATTCTCTATGTTTGGTCAGGGTGTGACTTGGGAGAAAATCTATGTTTTCTATTTCTTTGTTGTTTTGCCGAGTGTGGTTCCCAACCAGAGGCAGCTGTCTATCGTTGTCTCTGATTGGGGATCATATATAAGTTGTGATTTTCCGTTTGGGTTTTGTGGGGTGTTATTTTCTGTTTAGTGCCTGACGGAACTGTTCTCTTTCCTTTTTGGATTTGTTATTCTGGATTCTTCTTATTTTGGATTCTTGTAAATAAATATCATGAACACTTTTCTTTGGTCCACTCTTCCTTCCACCGACGACGAGCGTTTCCAGAAGAGGAAAATGTTATCTCGTGTTACTAAAATGGTTGAGAAAGTGACCAAAGTCAACGATAACGATGTCACTATCCAGATAAGAGTTGGGTATGGCGGTGGGGAGATGAACAGAGCATAAATTGACCATTTGACCTCTCAGCAAACTTTCATAAGGGACTCAACCACAGAACCTTGTCTTATAACCTGACAAACTATTTAATTACAATGATGATACTTTCCATTCATGTAACCACAGCATAATTCCAAAACACTGTGACAGATGTGGATGTGCATATTAAACTGCTAAAATGGGGATAATGAAGAAAAAAAAACGGCAGTATTAGAAACAACTAAAAGCAATCTGCTTTGCTGTCATGCCGTGCCGGAAATAGACAGTCTGTTTCGCCTTCATTTAAATCCTATGTATCACAATAAACAGTTTTTTCCCTTCATAATGTCTGAGCATCTGCATTCTTTTCCTGTCCACACTGACACAGTTGGACTCCAGTTGTGAGTTGATTAAAATAAAAGTGTCTGAAAAGTGCTTCTCTGCATTAATATCTCAGCGTTAACTAAAAGATATTAACAGCCTACTGACAGAACAAATTTACACACACTCAGGCTCCCTGTTGGTTCAGGAGAGAGAGAGAGAGAGAGAGAGATGGGGGAGAGAGAGAGAGAGAGCTGGGGAGTGAGAGAGAGATGGGGAAAGAGATTGGGAGAGAAAGAGAGAGAGATGGGGAGAGAGAGGGAGATGGGAGAGAGAGGAACAGAGAGAGAGAGAGAGAGATGGGGAGAGAGAGAGATGGGAGAGAGAGATGGAGAGAGAGAGAGAGAGAGATGGGAGAGAGAGATGGAGAGAGAGATGGAGATGGGGAGAGAGATGGGGAGAGAGAGAGATGGGGAAAGAGATTGGGAGAGAAATAGAGAGAATGGGAGAGAGGTGGGGAGAGAGAGGGAGATGGGAGAGAGAGGAACAGAGAGAGAGAGAGAGAGATGGGGAGAGAGAGAGATGGGAGAGAGAGAGAGATGGGGAAAGAGATTGGGAGAGAAATAGAGAGAATGGGAGAGAGATGGGGAGAGATATGGGGAAAGAGAGAGATGGGGAAAGAGATTGGGAGAGAAATAGAGAGAATGGGAGAGAGGTGGGGAGAGAGAGGGAGATGGGAGAGAGAGGAACAGAGAGAGAGAGAGAGATGGGGAGAGAGAGAGATGGGAGAGAGAGGAACAGAGAGAGAGAGAGAGAGATGGGGAGTGAGAGAGAGATGAGGAGAGAGAGGGAGATGGGAGAGAGATGGGGAGAGAGAGAGATGGGAGAGAGAGATGGAGAGAGAGAGAGAGATGGGAGAGAGAGATGGAGAGAGAGATGGAGATGGGGAGAGAGATGGGGAGAGAGAGAGATGGGGAAAGAGATTGGGAGAGAAATAGAGAGAATGGGAGAGAGGTGGGGAGAGAGAGGGAGATGGGAGAGAGAGGAACAGAGAGAGAGAGAGAGAGATGGGGAGAGAGAGAGATGGGAGAGAGAGATGGAGAGAGAGAGAGATGGGGAAAGAGATTGGGAGAGAAATAGAGAGAATGGGAGAGAGATGGGGAGAGAGATGGGGAAAGAGAGAGATGGGGAAAGAGATTGGGAGAGAAATAGAGAGAATGGGAGAGAGGTGGGGAGAGAGAGGGAGATGGGAGAGAGAGGAACAGAGAGAGAGAGAGAGAGATGGGGAGAGAGAGATGGGAGAGAGAGGAACAGAGAGAGAGAGAGAGAGATGGGGAGAGAGAGAGATGGGAGAGAGAGGAACAGAGAGAGAGAGAGAGAGATGGGGAGAGAGAGAGATGGGAGAGAGAGGAACAGAGAGAGAGAGAGAGAGATGGGGAGAGAGAGAGATGGGAGAGAGATGAACAGAGAGAGAGAGAGGGAGATGGAGAGAGAGGAACAGAGAGAGAGAGAGAGAGATGGGGAGAGAGAGGAACAGAGAGAGAGAGAGAGAGATGGAGAGAGAGGAACAGAGAGAGAGAGAGAGAGATGGGGAGAGAGAGAGATGGGAGAGAGGAACAGAGAGAGAGAGAGAGAGATGGGGAGAGAGAGAGATGGGAGAGAGAGGAACAGAGAGAGAGAGAGGGAGATGGAGAGAGAGGAACAGAGAGAGAGAGAGAGAGATGGGAGAGAGAGGAACAGAGAGAGAGAGAGAGAGATGGGGAGAGAGAGAGATGGGAGAGAGAGGAACAGAGAGAGAGAGAGGGAGATGGAGAGAGAGGAACAGAGAGAGAGAGAGAGAGATGGGAGAGAGAGGAACAGAGAGAGAGAGAGAGAGATGGGGAGAGAGAGAGATGGGAGAGAGAGGAACAGAGAGAGAGAGAGGGAGATGGAGAGAGAGGAACAGAGAGAGAGAGAGAGAGATGGGAGAGAGAGGAACAGAGAGAGAGAGAGAGAGATGGGGAGAGAGAGAGATGGGAGAGAGAGGAACAGAGAGAGAGAGAGGGAGATGGAGAGAGAGGAACAGAGAGAGAGAGAGAGAGATGGGAGAGAGAGGAACAGAGAGAGAGAGAGAGAAATACACAAATACACTATGGAAAAAGAAGGAAACCTCAGAAATCAGCTCAATGTAATTGAAGAATACATGGACTCTAACCACTTCTGGGATAATTGGAAAACACTAAACAAACTACAACACAAAGAATTATCCATCTAACAGATATGGGTAAACCACTTCTTCAAGCTTTTCGGCCCTTTAACAACAAACTAACAACAAAAACATGATCAAATACAAATCTTAGAATCATCTTTTGAAGAACTCACTGGATTCTCCAAATACATTGAATGAGCTACAGGACAAAATACAAACGCTCCAACCCAAAACGGTGGTCAAGTGGTGTTGATGGTATCCTCAATGAAATTATCAAATATAAAGACCACAATACTTTGGCAATACTAAAACTCTTTAACATCATACTCAACTCTGGCATCTTCCCCAATATTTGGAACCCAGGATTGATCACCCCGATCTACAAAAGTGGAGACAAATTTGAACCCAATAACTACCGTGGGATATGCGTCAATAGCAACCTTGGGAAAATCCTCTGCATTATCATTAACATTGTCATTAACAGCAGACTTGTACATTTCCTCAGTGAAAACAATGAGCAAATGTCCAATTTGCTTTTTACCAAATTATTGTATAACAGACCACATATTCACCCTGCACACCCTAATTGACAAACAAACAAACCAAAACAAAGTCTTCTCGTTCTTTGTTGATTTAAAAAAAGCCTTCGACTCAATTTGGCATGAGGGTCTGTTAAGCAAATTGATGGAAAGGGGTGTTGGGGGTAAAACATACAACATTATAAAATCCATGTACACAAACAACAGGTGTGCAGTTAAAATTGGCAAAAAAAACTCCCACATTTCTTCCCACAGGGCCGTGGGGTTAGACAGGGATGCAGCTTAAGCCTTATCATCTTCAACATATATAAATATATAAATTAATTGGCGAGGGCACCAGAACAGTCTGCAGCATCGGGCCTCACCCTACTAGAATCCGAAGTCAAATGTCTACTGTTTGCTGATGATCTGGTGCTTCTCTCCCCAACCAAGGAGGGCCCACAGCAGCACCTAGATCTTCTGCACAGATTCTGTCAGACCCTGGGCCCTGACAGTAAATCTCAGTAAGACCAAAATAATGGTGTTCCAAAAAAGGTCAAGTTGCCAGGACCACAAATACAAATTCCATCTAGACACTGTTGCCCTAGAGCACACAAAAAAACTATACTTACCTTGGCCTAAACATCAGCGCCTCAGGTAACTTCCAAAAACCTGTGAACGATCTGAGAGACAAAGCAAGAGGGGCATTCTATGCCATCAAAAGGAACAAAAATTCAATAAATCTGGCTAAAAATACTTTAATCAGTTTTAGAACCCATTGCCCTTTATGGTTGTGAGGTCTGGGGTCCGCTCACCAACCAAGAATTCACAAAACCCGCTAATTATCAAAATCCAGAAAAGAGACGTTAAATTCAACAACCACCTAAAAGGAAGCGATCCCCAAACCTTCCATAACAAAGCCATCACCTACAGCGAGATGAACCTCGAGAAGAGTCCCCTAAGCAAGCTTGCCATGGGGCTCTGTTCACAAACACTCCCCACAGAGCCCCAGGACAGCAACACAATTAGACCCGAACAAATCATGAGAAAACAAAAGGATAATTACTTGACACATTATAAAGAATTTACAAAAAAACAGAGCAAACTAGAATGCTATTTGGCCCTAAACAGAGTACACAGCGGCATAATACCTGACCACTCTGACTGACCCAAACTTAAGGAAAGCATTGACTGTGTACAGACTCAGTGAGCATAGCCTTGCTATTGAGAAAAGCCGCCATAGGCAGACATGGCTCTCAAGAGAAGACAGGCTATGTGCACACTGCCCATAAAATAAGGTGGGAACTGAGCTGCACTTCCTAACCTCCTGCCCAAATATATGACCATATTAGAGAGACATATTTCCCTCAGATTACACAGATCCACAAAGAATTTGAAAACAAACCCAATTTTGATAAACTCCCATATCTACTGGGTGAAATTCCAGTGTGCCGTCACAGCAGCAAGATTTGTGACCTGTTGCCACAAGAAAAGGGCAACCAGTGAAGAAGAAACACCATATTTATGTTTATTTATTTTCCCTTTTGTACTTTAACCATTTGCACATTGTTACAACACTGTATATAGACATAATATGACATTTGAAATGTCTTTATTCTCTTGGAACTTTTGTGAGTGTAATGTTTACTGTTCATTTTCATTGTTTATTTAACTTTAGTTTTTTGTCTATTTCAGTTGCTTTGGCAATGTTAACATGTTTCCCATGCCAATAAAGCCCCGTGAATTGATTTGAATTGAGAGAAAGAGAGAGAGAGAGATGTGGAGAGAAAGATGGGGAGTGAGTGAGAGATGGGGAGAGAGTGAGAGATGGGGAGAGAGTGAGAGATGGGGAGAGAGTGATAGATGGGGAGAGAGTGCGAGATGGGGAGAGAGTGAGAGATGGGGAGAGAGTGAGAGATGGGGAGAGAGTGCGAGATGGGGAGAGAGTGAGAGATGTGGAGAGAGTAAGAGATGGGGAGAGAGTGAGAGATGGGGAGAGAGTGCGAGATGGGGAGAGAGTGCGAGATGGGGAGAGAGTGAGAGATGGGGAGAGAGTGAGAGATGGGGAGAGAGTGAGAGATGGGGAGAGAGTGAGAGATGGGGAGTGTGTGTGTATGTATATACAGTGCCTTCGGAAAGTAGTCAGTATTTGACCAATAACCAAATTTTGTTACTTTACACCCTTATTCTAAACTGGATTTTAAAAAAATCATCAGCAATACACCATAATTGAACAGAGCAAAGTACAGAGAGATCCTTGATAAAAAACCTGCTCCAGAGTGCTCAGGACCTCACACTGGGGCAGAAGTTCACCTTCCAACAGGACAATGACCCTAAGCACACAGCCAAGACAACGCAGGAGTGGCTTCGGGACAAGTCTCTGAATGTCCTTGAATGGCCCAGCCAAAGCCCAGACTTGAACCTGTTCGAACATCTCTGGAGAGACCTGAAAACAGCTGCGCAGCAATGCTCCCAATCCAACCTGACAGAGCTTGAGAGGATCAACAGAGAAGATTGAGAGAGAACACAGTGTGCCAAGCTTGTAGCGTCATACCCAAGAAGACTCGAGTCCGTGATCGCTGCCAAAGGTGCTTCAACAAAGTACTGAGTAAAAGGTCTGAATACTTATGTAAATGTGATAATTCAGTTTTTCATTTTTCATACGTTTGTTAAAATTTCTAGAACCCTGTTTTTGCTTTGTCATTATGTTTGTAGATTAACGAGGAAAACTATTTAATCCATTTTAGAATGACGCTGTAAAGTAACGTGGAAAAAGTCAAGGGGTCTGAATACTGTCTGAAAGCACTGCATGTGTGTAATGTATGAGTGGTGTATGTGTTAATATGTGTTAATATGTGTGTACTGTATGAGTGGTGTATGTGTTAATATGTGTTAATATGTGTGTACTGTATGAGTGGTGTATGTGTTAATATGTGTTAATATGTGTTAATATGTTAATATGTGTTAATATGTGTTAATATGTGTTAATATGTGTGTACTGTATGAGTGGTGTATGTGTTAATATGTGTGTACTGTATGAGTGGTGTATGTGTTAATATGTGTTAATATGTGTGTACTGTATGAGTGTGTGTGTGTGTGTGTGTGTGTGTGTGTGTGTGTGTGTGTGTGTGTGTGTGTGTGTGTGTGTGTGTGTGTGTGTGTGTGTGTGTGTGTGTGTGTGTGTGTGTGTGTGTGTGTGTGTGTGTGTGTGTTTATATGCAGGGAGAACACCATGTCAGTAATATAGAGTGGGTGATCTCTCCTCTCTGGTAAGGGATTGACAGTCTCAGGTACCTCCATGTCAGTAATATAGAGTGGGTGATCTCTCCTCTCTGGTAATATAGAGTGGGTGATCTCTCCTCTCTGGTAAGGGATTGACAGTCTCAGGTACCTCCATGTCAGTAATATAGAGTGGGTGAACTCTCCTCTCTGGTAATATAGAGTGGGTGATCTCTCCTCTCTGGTAAGGGATTGACAGTCTCAGGTACCTCCAATGTGTAAAGTTTTATTTTATGACGTTTTCATCCTTGACTTGCTTTGATGTTGATGGTTTCCCCCCTCTTCCCTGTAGAGAGGAGAGATGGAGAGATCTGTGTTTCCACTCGTCAGAGCAGGTAAAGTCTTCTCTCTGAGCTGTGTTTTATTTTAGGAGTATCACAGAGAACCCCCGCCATCCGTAACAGCTCACTCTGGAAAAGTGGAGGGAGGTAGGAGGGAGGTAGGAGGAGGGGAGGGAGGTAGGAGGAGGGGAGGGAGGTAGGAGGAGGGGAGGGGGGTAGGAGGAGGGGAGGGGGGTCGGAGGAGAGGAGGGAGGTAGGAGGAGAGGAGGGAGGTAGGAGGAGGGGAGGGAGGTAGGAGGTGGGGAGGGGGGTAGGAGGAGAGGAGGGAGGTAGGAGGAGAGGAGGGAGGTAAGAGGAGGGGAGGGAGGAAGGAGGGAGGGGAGGGGGGTAGGAGGAGAGGAGGGAGGTAGGAGGAGAGGAGGGAGGTAGGAGGAGGGGAGGGAGGTGAGAGGAGGGAGGTAGGAGGAGGGGAGGGAGGTAGGAGGAGGGGAGGGAGGTAGGAGGAGGGGAGGGGGGTAGGAGGAGGGGAGGGGGGTAGGAGGAGAGGAGGGAGGTAGGAGGAGGGGAGGGAGGTAGGAGAAGGGGAGGGGGAGAGGAGAGGAGGGAGGTAGGAGGAGGGGAGGGAGGTAGGAGGAGGGGAGGGGGGTGGGAGGAGGGGAGGGAGGTAGGAGGAGGGGAGGGAGGTAGGAGGAGAGGAGGGAGGTAGGAGGAGAGGAGGGAAGTAGGAGGAGGGGAGGGAGGAAGGAGGAGGGGAGGGAGGTAGTAGGAGGAGGGGAGGGAGTGGAGGAGGAGGAAGGGAGGGAGTGGAGGAAGAGGGGAGGGAGGGAAGAGGAGGGGAGGGAGTGGAGAAGGAGGGGAGGGAGGTAGGAGGAGGGGAGGGAGGTAGTAGGAGGAGGGGAGGGAGTGGAGGAGGAGGGGAGGGAGTGGAGGAGGAGGGAAGGGAGGTAGGAGGAGGGGAGGGGGGTAGGAGGAGAGGAGGGAGGTAGGAGGAGAGGAGGAAGGTAGGAGGAGGGGAGGGAGGTAGGAGGAGGGGAGGGAGGTAGGAGGAGAGGAGGGAAGTAGGAGGAGGGGAGGGAGGAAGGAGGAGGGTAGGGAGGTAGTAGGAGGAGGGGAGGGAGTGGAGGAGGAGGAGGGGAGGGAGTGGAGGAAGAGGGGAGGGAGGGAAGAGGAGGGGAGGGAGTGGAGAAGGAGGGGAGGGAGGTAGGAGGAGGGGAGGGAGGTAGTAGGAGGAGGGGAGGGAGTGGAGGAGGAGGGGAGGGAGTGGAGGAGGAGGGAAGGGAGGTAGAAGGAGGGGAGGGAGGAGGAGGAGGGGAGGGGAGTGGAGGAGGAGGGGAGGGAGGGAGGAGGAGGAGGGGAGGGCGGGATGAGGAGGGGAGGGGAAGGAGGATGGGAGGGAGGGAGGAGGAGGGGAGGGAGGGAGGGAGGGAGGGAGGGAGGGAGGAAGAGGGGAGTGGAGGGGAGGGGAGGGAGGTAGGAGGAGGGGAGGGAAGGAGGTAGGAGGAGGGGAGGGAGGGAGGGAAGAGGAGGGGAGGGAGGGAGGAGGGGAGGGAGTTGAGGAGGAGGGGAGGGAGGGAAGGAAGGAGGAGGAGGGGAGGGGAAGGAGGAGGGGAGGGAGGTAGGAGGAGAGGAGGGAAGTAGGAGGAGGGGAGGGAGGAAGGAGGAGGGGGAGGGAGGTAGTAGGAGGAGGGGGAGGGAGTGGGAGGAGGAGGAGGGGAGGGAGTGGAGGAAGAGGGGAGGGAGGGAAGAGGAGGGGAGGGAGTGTAGGAGGGGAGGGAGGTAGTAGGAGGAGGGGAGGGAGTGGAGGAGGAGGGGAGGGAGTGGAGGAGGAGGGAAGGGAGGTAGGAGGAGGGGAGGGGGGTAGGAGGAGAGGAGGGAGGTAGGAGGAGAGGAGGAAGGTAGGAGGAGGGGAGGGAGGTAGGAGGAGGGGAGGGAGGTAGGAGGAGAGGAGGGAAGTAGGAGGAGGGGAGGGAGGAAGGAGGAGGGTAGGGAGGTAGTAGGAGGAGGGGAGGGAGTGGAGGAGGAGGAGGGGAGGGAGTGGAGGAAGAGGGGAGGGAGGGGAAGAGGAGGGGAGGGAGTGGAGAAGGAGGGGAGGGAGGTAGGAGGAGGGGAGGGAGGTAGTAGGAGGAGGGGAGGGAGTGGAGGAGGAGGGGAGGGAGTGGAGGAGGAGGGAAGGGAGGTAGAAGGAGGGGAGGGAGGGAGGAGGAGGGGAGGGAGTGGAGGAGGAGGGGAGGGAGGGAGGAGGAGGAGGGGAGGGCGGGAGGAGGAGGGGAGGGGAAGGAGGATGGGAGGGAGGGAGGAGGAGGGGAGGGAGGGAGGGAGGGAGGGAGGGAGGGAGGAAGAGGGGAGTGGAGGGGAGGGGAGGGAGGTAGGAGGAGGGGAGGGAAGGAGGTAGGAGGAGGGGAGGGAGGGAGGGAAGAGGAGGGGAGGGAGGGAGGAGGAGGGGAGGGAGTTGAGGAGGAGGGGAGGGAGGGAAGGAAGGAGGAGGAGGGGAGGGGAAGGAGGAGGGGATGGAGGGAGGAGGAGGGGAGGGAGGGAGGGAAGAGGAGGGGAGGGGAAGGAGGAGGGGAGGGAGGGAGGGAAGAGGAGGGGAGGGGAATGAGGAGGGGAGGGAGGTAGGAGGAGAGGAGGGAGGGAGGTAGGAGGAGGGGAAGGAGGTAGGAGGAGAGGGAGGAAGTGGAGGAGGAGGGGAGGGAGTGGAGGAGGAGGGGAGGGAGGTAGGAGGAGGGGAGGGAGGTAGTAGGAGGAGGGGAGGGAGTGGAGGAGGGGAGGGAGTGGAGGAGGAGGGGAGGGAGGTAGGAGGAGGGGAGGGGAAGGAGGTAGGAGAAGGGGAGGCGAAGGATGTAGGAGGAGGGGAGGGGAAGGAGGGGAGGGAGGTAGGAGGAGGGGAGGGGAGGAGGTAGGAGGAGGAGAAGGAGGTAGGAGGAGGGGAGGGGAGGAGGGGAGGGAAGGAGGATGGGAGGGAGGTAGTTAGGAGTGGAGGGGAAGGAGGTAAGAGGAGGGGAGGGGAGGGAGGGAGGAGAAGGTTAGGGAGTGGAGGAGGGGAGGGGAAGGAGGTAGGAGGAGGGGAGGTGAAGGAGGTAGGAGGAGGGGGAGGGGAGGGGAGGGAGGTAGGAGGAGTGGACGGGAGGGGAAGGAGGAGGGGAGGGAGGGAGGTAGGAGGAGGGAGGGAGGTAGGAGGAGGAGGATTTGAGGGAGGTAGAAGGAGGGGAGGGAGTGGAGGAGGGGAGGAAGAGGGAGCTAGGAGGAGGGGAGGGAGGTAGGAGGAGGGGAGGGAGGTAGGAGGAGGGGAGGGGAAGGAGGAGTGGAAGGAGGTAGGATGAGGGGAAGGATGAGGGGAGGGGAAGGAGGAGGGGAAGGAGGTAGGAGGGGGGAGGGGAGGGAGAGGGGGAGGTAGGAGGAGGGGAGTGGAAGGTGGTAGGAAGAGGGGAGGGAGTGGAGGGGGAAGGGGGAGATGAAGGAAGGAGGGGAAGAGGGGAGGGTAAGGGAAGGAGGAAGGAGAGACAGGACAGAGGGGGGTGGGGGAGGCTTTCCATCTCTCCGCCCTGTCTCCCCCTTTCCCTGCTGCCTCTAGCTCCTCTCTCACTTGATCTACTGGACACAGAATGTGGAGGCGAGGCAGAGGAGGGCAATCTCTCTCTCTTTCTCCCTCTCTCTCCCCCTCTTTCTCTCTCTCTCCACTCTCCTTCTCTCATTCCCCCCCTTTTTCTCTCTCTCCACTCAATTTTCTCACTCTCTCTCTCTCAATTCAATTCCATTCAATTTACTTTATTGACATGGCAAGTTAATTATTACTTACATTGTCAAAGTATACAAAAATATATATTTATATGTAAAATATATATAAATAAATGGTGGGACCAACAGCTATAATAATAGTCGTAGTGGACATCTCTCTCCCCCCTTCTCCTTGTCTCTGTCTTCTCTCTTTTTGACGCCTCCGATAGACCGATGATTGGAGATCCAATCCTATTGTCCCGTTACTAGGTTCACATTTAATTTCACACTAACCTTTTGTCTTCGTCCTGGACGAGCGTGTTCATAAAGTCCGTTTTTCTAACAGTTGGCAGACTATCTCCGGTTTAACGGCAGTTTGACACGTCTGTTCACCAGCAGACTCATTACCATAACGTCTTAATGAGAAGAGATCCACCGGGGAAGAGACACTAATTACAAACACATTAGAGATTGGAAATTCTTCACTTTCTGAAACTCCCTCCATGACCCGAGACACTGTAGGCTACAACAAGAACAGGAAACAAGATAAGCAACTCGTGAGTTTTGTGGAGCTGTTTGCTGCTGATGTCCCAGGGGTTAGTTACCTTCTTAGCGTTTACTATGACCTTTCAACTCTTGATTAACCAGATTAGATTCACGTGAATCTGTGTATTTTTTTATGTGGCAAAAATACTAATTTAGACGCATAAGATTCTCTACCTTTCACCAAAAAACACCACTCTGAAAAACACTCCCAAGGCTAAAAACATATTGTGTAATTAAAATTACTTTGAAGCGTTAATGAAAACAATTGAATTTCTGTGCAGAAATCTTTAGTTATATATGACATAGTTAGACAAAATGACCTGTCTTATGATTGGTGGCAGGCCGGTTGCCAAGGTCAAGGTGGATGTTGCCGCGGTGTCACGCCCTGACCATAGTTTACTTTGTATTTTCTATGTTTTGATTGGTCAGGGTGTGATCTGAGTGGGCATTCTATGTTTCATGTCTTGTTTGTCTATTTCTATGTCCGACCTGATATGGTTCTCAATCAGAGGCAGGTGTTAGTCATTGTCTCTGATTGGGAACCATATTTAGGTAGCCTGGGTTTCACTGTGTGTTTGTGGGTGATTGTTCCTGTCTATGTGTTTTTCACCAGATAGGCTGTTTTAGGTTTTCGTTACGTTCATCACGTTCTTTATTTTGTAGTGTTTGCATTGATTCGTGTTTTACGTTTGTTCATTAAAACATGGATCGCAATCTACACGCTGCATTTTGGTCCGACTCTCCTTCGTATGAAGACGAAAACCGTTACAGAATCACCCACCACCAACGGACCAAGCAGCGTGTCAACAGGCAGCAACAGCAGCGTAAAGAGGAATGGACATGGGAGGACGTTTTAGATGGCAAGGGCTGTTACACTTGGGAGGAGATACTGGCTGGAAGAGATCGCCTCCCATGGAAACAGGTGGAGGCACTTAGGAGAGCAGAGGCAGCCGGAGAGAGGAGCCGGCGATATGAGGGAACACGGCTGGCAAGGAAGCCCGAGAGGCAGCCCCAAAAATTTCTTGGGGGGGGGCTAACAGGGAGTATGGCTACGCCAGGTAGGAGACCTGGGCAGACTCCCTGTGCTTACCGGGGGGCTAGAGAGACCGGACAGGCACCGTGTTATGCAGTGGTGCGCACGGTGTCTCCAGTGCGGGTGCATAGCCCGGTGCGGTATATTCCAGCTCCACGTGTCGGCCGGGCTAGATTGAGCGTCGAGCCTAATGCCATGAAGCCGGCTCTACGCAGCTGGTCCCCAGTGCGTCTCCTTGGGCCGGTTTACATGGCACCAGCCTTGCGCTCGGTTTCTCCGGTTCGCCTGCATAGTCCAGTGCGGGCTATTCCACCTCGCCGCAATGGCAGGGCGACCGTGAGCATTCAACCAGGTAAGGTTGGGCAGGCTCGGTGCTCAAGAGCTCCAGTGCGCCTGCACGGTCCGGTTTTTCCAGTACCACCTCCACACCCCAGCCCTCCGGTAGCAGCTCCCCGCACCAGGCTTCCTGTGCGTGTCCTCGGCCCAGTACCACCAGTGCCAGCACCACGCATCAGGCCTACAGTGCGCCTCGCCTGTCCAGCGCTGCCAGAGCCTCCCTTCTCTTCAGCGCTGTCGGAGTCTCCCGCCTGTTTAGCGCTGTTAGAGCCTGCCTTCTCTACAGCGCTGCCGGAGTCTCCCGCCTGTTCAGAACTGCCAGTTAGCATAGAGCTGCCAGTTAGCATAGTGCTGCCAGTTAGCATAGAGCTGCCAGTTAGCATAGAGCTGCCAGTTAGCATAGAGCTGCCAGTTAGCATAGAGCTGCCAGTTAGCAAGGAGCTGCCAGTCTGCAAGGAGCTGCCAGTCTGCAAGGAGCTGCCAGTCTGCATAGAGCTGCCAGTCTGCATGGAGCTGCCAGTCTGCAAGGAGCCGCCAGAGCTGCCAGTCTGCAGGATGCCGCCAAAGCTGCCAGTCTGCAAGGAGCCGCCAGAGCTGCCAGTCTGCAAGGAGCCGCCAGAGCTGCCAGTTAGCATGGAGCAGCCAGGGCCGTCAGTCAGTATGGAGCAGCCAGGGCCGCCAGTCAGCATGGAGCAGCCAGGGCCGCCAGTCAGCATGGAGCAGCCAGGGCCGCCAGTCAGCATGGAGCAGCCAGTCAGCATGGAGCAGCCAGTCAGCATGGAGCAGCCAGAGCAGCCAGTCAGCATGGAGCAGCCAGAGCTGCCAGTCAGCATGGAGCAGCCAGTCAGCATGGAGCAGCCAGAGCTGCCAGTCAGCATGGAGCAGCCAGTCAGCATGGAGCAGCCAGAGCTGTCAGTCATCATGGAGCAGCCAGAGCAGTCTGCCAGCATGGAGCAGCCAGAGCTGTCAGTCAGCATGGAGCAGCCAGAGCAGCCAGTCTGTGTCGACCAGTCTCTTCCAGATCTGCCAGTCGTCCAGACTCTTCCAGATCTGCCCGTCGTCCAGACTCTTCCAGATCTGCCAGTCGTCCAGACTCTTCCAGATCTGCCAGTCGTCCAGACTCTTCCAGATCTGCCAGTCGTCCAGACTCTTCCAGATCTGCCAGTCGTCCAGACTCTTCCAGATCTGCCAGTCGACCAGACTCTTCCAGATCTGCCAGTCGACCAGACTCTTCCAGATCTGCCAGTCGACCAGACTCTTCCAGATCTGCCAGTCGACCAGACTCTTCCGGATCTGCCAGTCGACCAGATTCTCCTGGATCCGCCAGTCAGCCAGGATCTTCCAGAACCGCCAGCCAGCCAGGATCTGCCGGATCCAACCACCTGCCTGAGCTTCCTCTCAGTGCTGAGCTTCTTCTCAGTGCTGAGCTTCCTCTCAGGGCTGAGCTACCCATCTGTCCCGAGTTACCTCTGTCCCGAGCTGTCCCTCTGTCCCATGTTATCATTGTGGTGGGTAACCTATTTAGGGACGTTTAGGAGGGGGATTAAAACTGTCATGGAGTGGGGTCCACGTCCAGCGCCAGAGCCGCCACCGCGGACAGATGCCCACCCAGACCCTCCCCTATAGGTTCAGGTTTTGCGGCCGGAGTCCGCACCTTGGGGGGGGGGTACTGTCACGCCCTGACCATAGTTTACTTTGTATTTTCTATGTTTTGATTGGTCAGGGTGTGATCTGAGTGGGCATTCTATGTTTCATGTCTTGTTTGTCTATTTCTATGTCCGACCTGATATGGTTCTCAATCAGAGGCAGGTGTTAGTCATTGTCTCTGATTGGGAACCATATTTAGGTAGCCTGGGTTTCACTGTGTGTTTGTGGGTGATTGTTCCTGTCTATGTGTTTTTCACCAGATAGGCTGTTTTAGGTTTTCGTTACGTTCATCACGTTCTTTATTTTGTAGTGTTTGCATTGATTCGTGTTTTACGTTTGTTCCTTAAAACATGGATCGCAATCTACACGCTGCATTTTGGTCCGACTCTCCTTCGTATGAAGACGAAAACCGTTACACGCGGTTATGATTTTCTACAGGAAAAGCTGTTTGGTGTGATCACCACCTAATTTCTGCACTGCTTGATGGTCATATATGTTAAAGATATACAGGCCCAGGGGATGATACCAATACAGGCCCAGGGGATGATACCAATACAGGTTAATACAGGCCCAGGGGATGATACCAATACAGGTTAATACAGGCCCAGGGGATGATACCAATACAGGTTAATACAGGCCAAGGGGATGATACCAATACAGGTTAATACAGGCCCAGGGGTTGATATCAATACAGGCCCAGGGGATGATACCAATACAGGCCCAGGGGATGATAACAATACAGGTTAATACAGGCAAAGGGGATGATACCAATGCAGGTTAATACAGGCCCAGGGGATGATACCAATACAGGTTATACAGGCCAAGGGGATGATACCAATATAGGTTAATACAGGCCCAGGGGATGAGAACAGTACAGGTTAATACAGGCCCATGGGATGATACCAATACAGGCCCATGGGATGATACCAATACAGGCCCAGGGGATGAAACCAATACAGGTTAATACAGGCCCAGGGGTTGATACCAATACAGGTTAATACAGGCCCAGGGGATGATACCAATACAGGTTCATACAGGCCCAGGGGATGATACCAATGCAGGCCCAGGGGATGATACCAATACAGGTTAATACAGGCCCAGCGGATGATACCAATACAGGTTAATACAGGCCCAGGGGATGATACCAATACAGGTTAATACAGGCCCAGGGGTTGATACCAATACAGGCCGAGGGGATGATACCAATACAGGCCCGAGGGGATGATACCAATACAGGTTAATTCAGGCACAGGGGATGATATCAATACAGGTTATTACAGGCCCAGTGGTTGAGAACAGTACTGTTTAATACAGGCCTTTAGTACAGAAGAGTAACCATATATTGTGTATCACTCAACTCCTATTTAATTAAAATGAACAAAAATATATATTCAACATGAATTTTGTTTTACTGAGAAAAAAAATCAGTCAGTTGAAATTATTATTTTCAGCCCTAATCTATGGAATTCATATGAATGGGAATACACATGTGCATCTGTGGGTAACATGCACAGTACCTTAAAAATATGTCATTGGCATGGATCAGAAAACTAGTCAGTGTCTGGTGTGACCACCATTTACCTCATGGAGTACAACACATCTCCATAGAGTTGATCAGGCTGTTGATTGTGGCCTGTGGAATGTTGTCCCCATTCCTCTTCAACGGCTGTGTGAAGTTGCTGGATATTGGTGGGAACTGGAACATGCTGTCGTACACGTTGATCCAGAGCATCCCAAACATGCTCAACGGGTGACATGTCTGAGTATGCAGACCATGGAAAAACAGGGACATTTTCAGCTTCTATGAATTGTGCCCAGGTCCTTGTGACATGGGGTTGTGTGTCATCATGCTGAAACATGAGGTGATGGATGAAAGGCACGACAATGGGCCTCAGGATCTCGTCATGCTGAAACATGAGGTGATGGTGGTGGATGAATGGCACCACAACGGACCTCAGGATCTCATCATGCTGAAACATGAGGTGATGGATGAACGGCACCACAATGGACCTCAGGATCTCATCATGCTGAAACATGAGGTGATGGTGGTAGATGAATGGCACCACAATGGACCTCAGGATCTCATCATGCTGAAACATGAGGTGATGGTGGTGGATGAACGGCACCACAATGGGCCTCAGGATCTCATCATGCTGAAACATGAGGTGATGGTGGTGGATGAACGGCACCACAATGGACCTCAGGCTCTTGTCACGGTATCTCTGTGCACTGCACTACAACCTTACCAAGCTATTACCCTACAACCTTACCAAGCTATTACACTACAACCTCACCAAGCTATTATACTACAACCTTACCAAGCTATTACACTACAACCTTACCAAGCTATTACACTACAACCTTACCAAGCTATTACCCTACAACCTTACCAAGCTATTACCTTACCAAGCTGTAATACTACAATAGCAGTGTCCCAGCAAAGAAACAAAATAAATCTGTGATGATGTAGTAATACTAAAGTTCTTTCCAAACAGAGCGGGATATTTAGGGTGTGATGAACCCCGTGTGTGATGAACCCCGGTGATTGCAGCTACAAAGCAACAGAACAAAGGGCGAGATGTAGTTGGAGAGAAAGAGCGAGAGAGGACGGTTTCACTTCAATCCACGCTGCATAAATAAAGCTGCTCTTACCAAACAGCCGCCCCTCGCAGTTAATGACATCTTTGTGTGGTCATCCAGTTTTATGATCTTAATTCCCTGGCATTTATTGCCAACATAAATATGGCTCTTCTCCGCGGGAGACTCCGCTGAGCATCGTTAAGCCAGGCCTCAGAGCCAACAGGTTGAGATACACAACTTTTACTGCCACGACTATGAATTTTTCCCAGAGATGGCTTTCCGTTCTCGCCCTGCGTCCAGCGAAGAAAGGAGAGGCTTTTACGTGTTGCTCAACATGGAGGCCTGTTGTCACAAGGATAGGACTTTCATCCTTTGAAAATATGGGGCAAGCCTGAGAGAGAGAACGTGTAAATACAACACACACACACACACACACACACACACACACACAAACACACACACTAAGTAGTCTGTCTGTCTGGGATCCTAGGGCTACAGTTAAACTTTTCATAGTGCTGGTGAATGTAACACACACCGGCACAACAGATGTGTCAGTACAGCACCTCCTTGGCCTGCCTGGCCCATAGTCCTCCAGCCTAAGACCAGAATGAGACAGGCACATATTTAAGCCCACAGCTTTCTGTGGAAATGCAGTTTACTATCAGAGTATCTCCTAAGCACCTGGTCCAGGTTAGGTTGTGTGGATTTTCAGTTTAACATCAGAGTACCGTATGTTGAGATGGGTCTGGGTCTGGTCCGGGTCTGGAATGTTGAGATGTCTGTCTCCAGGTCTGGAGTGTTGAGATGTCTGTCTCCGGGTCTGGAATGTTGAGATGTCTGTCTCCAGTTCTGGAGTGTTGAGATGTCTGTCTCCAGGTCTGGAATGTTGAGATGTCTGTCTCCAGGTCTGGAATGTTGAGATGTCTGTCTCCAGGTCTGGAATGTTGAGATGTCTGTCTCCGGGTCTGGAATGTTGAGATGTCTGTCTCCAGGTCTGGAGTGTTGAGATGTCTGTCTCCAGGTCTGGAATGTTGAGATGTCTGTCTCCAGGTCTGGAATGTTGAGATGTCTGTCTCCAGGTCTGGAATGTTGAGATGTCTGTCTCCAGGTCTGGAATGTTGAGATGTCTGTCTCCAGGTCTGGAATGTTGAGATGTCTGTCTCCAGGTCTGGAATGTTGAGATGTCTGTCTCCAGGTCTGGAACGTAGAGGCTGTCTGTCTCCAGGTCTGGAACGTAGAGGCTGTCTGTCTCCAGGTCTGGAACGTAGAGGCTGTCTGTCTCCAGGTCTGGAACGTAGAGGCTGTCTGTCTCCAGGTCTGGAACGTAGAGGCTGTCTGTCTCCAGGTCTGGAACATAGAGGCTGTCTGTCTCCAGTTCTGGAACTTAGAGGCTGTCTGTCTCCAGGTCTGGAATGTAGAGTAGCCTGACCAGGAGGTAAATCAAGTTATCACTCGTAGACCTAGCATGCTGGCTGTTCCTTCACACTTCCTGTCATTTCACTAACACTAGTTAACAATAGAAACTACCTACATCTTCATTCAAACTGCACTCAGAGACAAACAAATGGTATCCCTGAGGTCATTTTTCAAACTATCCCTTTAAAACTGAAGGACATAGCTTATGTGTTCTGAATGTATATCTGAGTGTTAAACTGAGTCATTCACATAGCTAGATGTTGATGATTTTCCTAGCATATAAAGATATTTAAATCAAATCGATGTAAAACACCACAACAGGCAAAAATAACACATCGTGAAGGACATCAGTGAAAATCACTTGTCTATGTCCTCATGTCCTCAGCCGTAACCCATGAAAATAACAGAAGTGGATGATCCAGAATCATACTGTTCTCTCCTGTCCTGGGGCACGTCATGTTGCGGAGGTTTAAACGCCCGCCAAGGCTTGATAAATCTGGCCTGGAAAAGCTCATTTGGAGAGCGAGTAAGACATCTGCAACAATATTTATCTTCTTCCAGTCCAAGGGTAATGACTCGGACAGGATGGCTGACAGGAGAGGAGAAGAGAAGAGAGGAAAGGAGAGAGCTGTACTTATGCCTTCAGGTGTAGAAATCTCACAACGGAGCGACCGCGTGGATCGACAGACAGCCTGCCTCATGACAGAGCAAACCACCACGCATCACGTCCCCTGGTAAACATATCACAACCATGGAATTAGCATATTAGCATAATTAGCCAGCCTGATCTTAGAATAGCTGTTGTGTGGTGCTGCTGTTGTTCCACAGCAATTAAACCAATCTAATTTCAGGAAGAACAAACAGACTTGGTTTGCCGGGGGAAAACCTTCAGGCCGAGAACGAAAAGTTGTAGAAAACAAAGTCCTTGGTGGCTGTAACTCTGGCTGATGATGTTTGATAATTATGCAGTCAAGAGCTTTCTGGGGAAAACACGGGGATAAAATAATAGGCATCACTGCCTACAGCTTATTCACAAACACACTGACAACCACAACACTTTCTGAATATGGCCTCTATGACTCCATCCACTCTCAGAGATACACAATGAGATGGAGAGAGAGATGGAGAGAGAGAGAAAAAGAGAAAATGAGAGAGATAGATATGGTGAGAGAGAAAGACAGATAGAGAGAGATATGGAGAGAGAGAAAGACAGAGAGAGAGAAGGAGAGAGAGGGGAAAAGAGAAAATGAGAGAGATATATATGGAGAGAGAGAAAGACAGAGAGAGAGAGATATGGAGAGAGATGGAGAGAAAGAAAGACAGAGAGAGAGAGAAGGAGAGAGGGAGACAGAAAGAGAGTAAGCAAGCTGGTCCTGGGGCTCTGTTCACAAACACAAACAGACCCCACAGAGCCCCAGGAAAGCAACACAATTAGACCCAAACAAGTCATGAGAAAACAAAAAGATAATTACTTGACACAGTGGAAATAATTAACAAAAAAACTGAGCAAACTAGAAAGCTATTTGGCCCTAAACAGAGAGTACACAGCGGCAGAATACCTGACCACTCTGACTGGCCCTAAACAGGGAGTTCACAGTGGCAGAATACCTGACCACAGTAATTGACCCAAATTTAAGGAAATATTTGACTGTGTACAGACTCAGTGAGCATAGCCTTGCTATTGAGAAAGGCCGCCGTAGGCAGACATGGCTCTCAAGAGAAGACAGGCTATGTGCAACACTGCCCACAAAATGAGGTGGGAACTGAGCTGCACTTCCTAACCTCCTGCCAAATATATGACCATATTAGAGAGACATATTTCCCTCAGATTATACAGATCCACAAAGAATTTGAAAACAAATCAAATGTTGTTAAACCCCAATATCTACTGGGTGAAATACCACAGTGTGACATCACAGCAGCAAGATTTGTGACCTGTTGCCACCAGAAAAGGTCAACCAGTGAAGAACAGACACCCAATGACTTCATTGGCAGTGAACAAACTAAGGCAGAAAATGCCAACAACGAACAGTGACCCATCGGTTTCATACGTAAAACAAAAACGAATAATGAAAAAAAAAAAGCATTGCAAGTTTGAATTCTTTAAAGTTATTGTGGGAGAGGTGGAACACTGTATACAGTGTATACATAATATGACGTTTGAAATGTCTTTATTCTCTTGGAACTTTTGTGAGGGTAATTTTTACTGTTCATTTTTTATTGTTTATTTCACTTTTGTATATTATCTATTTCACTTGCTTTGGCAATCCCCTTGAATTGAATTGAAATTGATAGGTAGATAGAGTGAAAGGAGATGCCGAGTCAGTTCCCCATATGAACGCATTTAAACTAAATGTTTCTTCCGAAATTAGAGAAAGATATAGAGAGAAAAAGAGAGAAAGAGACAGAAAAAAAAGATTGCGAGCGAGAGAAAGTAAGAGAGAGAATGAGAGAAAAAGAAGGGAGAACAAAGCTTCAGTGGTCCAATCAGGAATGAAGTGTCTCAGATCTATTTAACCTTTTTTATTTAGGACGCTATGTCTTGTAAATAAGCTGCTTACTAGTTAGTTGATATGTCCAGTCCTCCACATCCCACAGCCCTCCCATCCCCCAGCCCTCCCCATCCCCCAGCCCTTCCCAGCCCTCCCCAGCCCTTCCCAGCCCTCTGAAGCCATCCCCATCACCCAGCTCTCCCCATCATACAGCCCTCCCCAGCCCTCCCCATCCCTCCCCATCCCACAGACCTCCCCATCCCACAGCCCTCCCCATCCCACAGCCCTCCCCAGCCCTCCCCAGCCCTCCCCAGCCCTCCCCAGCCCTCCCAATCCCACAGCCCTCCCCATCCCTCCCCATCCCACAGCCCTCCCCAGCCCTCCCCATCCCTCCCCATCCCACAGACCTCCCCATCACCCATCCCTTCCCATCCCTCCCCATCCCACAGCCCTCCCCATCCCACAGCCCTCCCCAGCCCTCCCCATCCCTCCCCATCCCACAGACCTCCCCATCACCCAGCCCTCCCCATCCCTCCCCATCACCCAGCTCTCCCCAGACCTCCACATCACCCAGACTCCCCATCACCCAGCCTCCCCATCATACAGCCCTTCCAGCCCTCCCACAGACCTCCCCATCCCACAGCCCTCCCCATCCCACAGCCCTCCCCAGCCCTCCCCAGCCCTCCCCAGCCCTCCCCATCCCACAGCCCTCCCCATCCCACAGCCCTCCCCAGCCCTCCCCATCACCCATCCCACAGACCTCCCCATCACTCATCCCTTCCCATCCCTCCCCATCCCACAGCCCTCCCCATCCCACAGCCCTCCCCAGCCCTCCCCATCCCTCCCCATCCCACAGACCTCCCCATCACCCAGCGAGCGAGAGAAAGTAAGAGAGAGAAAAATATGAAAATTAGAGAAAAAGAAGGGAGAACAAAGCTTCAGTGGTCCAATCAGGAATGAAGTGTCTCAGATCTAATTAACCTTTTTTATTTAGGACGCTATGTCTTGTAAATAAGCTGCTTACTAGTTAGTTGATATGTCCAGCCCTCCCCATCCCCCAGCCCTCCCCAGCCCTTCCCAGCCCTTCCCAGCCCTCCCCAGCCCTTTCCAGCCCTCCCCAGCCCTTCCCAGCCCTCCGAAGCCATCCCCATCACCCAGCTCTCCCCATCATACAGCCCTCCCCAGCCCTCCCCATCCCTCCCCATCCCACAGACCTCCCCATCCCACAGCCCTCCCCATCCCACAGCCCTCCCCAGCCCTCCCCAGCCCTCCCAATCCCACAGCCCTCCCCATCCCTCCCCATCCCACAGCCCTCCCCAGCCCTACCCAGCACTCCCTGACCCTCCCCAGAGAGCGAGAGAGCAAGAGAGAGAGAGAGACAAAATGACTGATACTGCTGGTCAGGACTCCACAGGGCAGTAAGGGCTGTGTTCCAAATTGTACCCTGTTGCCTATATAGTGCACTACCATGGGCCGAGTTGTACCTCATAGGGAATAAGGAACCATTTGGGACGTAGCCACGATGTGCGAACCGGTCTTCCCTCTCAATCTCTCCTAGAGACGGCCACAGATGTAAAAATACAGGCCGGGTTTGGTTTTACAAAACACTGACTTTATGAGAGGATGAAAGAGTAGAAGCGGACGGAGTGGTCTTGTTTGGACAATGACAGAAGGCCCGTGAACCATTCTTCAAAGAATGTTTTCTCATTTAAAAAAAAAAAGCCCCCCCTTCAAAACAACGTCTGTTTTATAAATTCTCCTGGTGAGTTCATGAGAACTATTTTCCTTTGTGTTATGTTTTGACGAAGCAAACCCCCCCTACTTCATAAACCCCATACAAGACAAACTACAGACAGGGACAATGGAGGAGTGGGCGGGGTTTACTCTCATAGAAACTACAGACAGGGACAATGGAGGAGTGGGCGGGGTTTACTCTCATAGAAACTACAGACAGGGACAATGGAGGAGTGGGCGGGGTTTACTCTCATAGAAACTACAGACAGGGACAATGGAGGAGTGGGCGGGGTATACTCTCATAGAAACTACAGACAGGGACAATGGAGGAGTGGGCGGGGTTTACTCTCATGGAAACTACAGACAGGGACAATGGAGGAGTGGGCGGGGTTTACTCTCATAGAAACTACAGACAGGGACAATGGAGGAGTGGGCGGGGTTTACTCATAGAAACTACAGACAGGGACAATGGAGGAGTGGGCGGGGTTTACTCTCAAAGAAACTACAGACAGGGAAAATGGAGGAGTGGGCGGGGTTTACTCTCATAGAAACTACAGACAGGGAGTGGGCGGGGTTTACTGTCATAGAAACTACAGACAGGGAGTGGGCGGGGTTTACTCTCATAGAAACTACAGACAGGGACAATGGAGGAGTGGGCGGATAGACAAATAGCATTACTGTAACTACTGTGTAACAATAGAGTTAAAAAAGATGACCAACCTATCACAGAGCTGTAATATTGAAAAGTCCCACAACCCACTATTCTACAGAATAACACTACATGACCAAAAGTACGAGCCATTCTACTGCCAATGTTTGTCTCTGGAGATTACATGGCTGTTTGCTCGATTTTATGCACCTGTCAACAACGGGTTGACTGAAAGAGCCGAATCCACTCATTTGCATGGTTGTCCGCATACTTACTGACCGTGTAGTGTATCACTGAATGCTTTGGGGTGACAAGTTACAATTTAGTGTGGAGAGAGAAGATATTTAGTGTGGAGAGAGAAGATATTTAGTGTGGATAGAGTAGATATTTAGTGTGGAGAGAGAACATTTTTAGTGTGGCGAGAGTAGATATTTAGTGTGGAGAGAGTAGATATTTAGTGTGGAGAGAGAACATTTTTAGTGTGGAGAAAGAAGATATTTAGTGTGGAGAGAGTAGATATTTAGTGTGGAGAGAGTAGATATTTAGTGTGGATAGAGTAGATATAGAGAGAGAAGTAGAGAGAATATGTTTACAAGATTGTCACATCTCATTAAAAAAAAAAATTTTTACGAGAAAAGGTGTTTTAAAACAAAAATGTTTTTCTCATTTTTAAAGAGGAGCAAAATCCCTAAAGCTCATCGACAAGTGAAATGTAGAATAACTTTGTCATGTTCACGGCTCTTATCTGACAAGGAAAAACATCACATACAAACAATAAAGACCATCACCTTTCACACGCCTCATAGATTCTCTAAATGATGAGCTTCAGGTTAGAAGGTGAAGGAGGAGGAGGAGGAGGAGAAGGAGGAGGAGGAGGAAGGGGAGAAGATTTTGTCTTTGTCAAAATTCCTAAAGGACACAGACAGAACTTTGACAACGTTCCTCAGAGACCGAGAGACCTATAAAGAATTCATTAGAGACGCTGATAGACGCATCGTACAATTCTCAAGGAGACACCAGACCTATGACGAAATCCCTTAGAGAAACCAAAGACAATCCGCTTAGTGACTTCGACTATTTCCTGTGTGACAGATGCCTTTTATTGGCCTCAGCTTGACGTCTCTACAATATTACACACCTGAAACGTTGGTAGAGAGAAAACTCCATGGGATCTATAGTATGAAGAGGCATGTCTGAGAAACCTGTTCGGGGGACTATTTATGTCCATTTTATCTTGTCTCAGCTGTTACAGTATTAACATTGCTGAAATGTTGGCACAGTAAAAAAAATACTTAAAAAAAAAAGCTATGAAGTATGTCTTATGCCTGTATGAAGAGTAGAGTAGGACATTGGCAATAAAGTAATGTGCTAGGAGTAAAGGTCAGAGCGAAAGCGATGCTGAACAGTCTGGCCCGACTGAACTATGAATTATTAAAACCACAACACCTCGTCTTGAATAACGAAGAGGACTCCAGACGTTTGGTCTACAGTATATAACAGTCATCCTCAGATTATCAAAACGGAAACTGTTCGACATGCCAGAGCTCAGGAGAAACCAAAGAGGCCCATAATGTCCGTATCGTACTAGTACTACACTGTAATGTCTATATAGTACTAGTACTACTCTGTATTGTACATATAGTACTAGTACTACCCTGTAATGTCCATATAGTACTAGTATTACCCTGTAATGTACATATAGTACTAGTATTACCCTGTAATGTACATATAGTACTAGTACTACCCTGTAATGTGCATATAGTACTAGTATTACCCTGTAATGTACATATAGTACTAGTATTACCCTGTAATGTACATATAGTACTAGTACTACCCTGTAATGTACATATAGTACTACCCTGTAATGTCCATATAGTGCTACCCTGTAATGTACATATAGTACTAGTATTACCCTGTAATGTACATATAGTACTAGTATTACCCTGTATTGTACATATAGTACTAGTACTACCCTGTAATGTACATATAGTATTACTCTGTAATGTACATATAGTATTACCCTGTAATGTACATATAGTACTAGTTCTACCATGTAATGTCCATATAGTACTAGTATTACCCTGTAATGTAAATATAGTACTACCCTGTAATGTACATATAGTACTACCCTGTAATGTACATATAGTACTAGTACTACCCTGTAATGTACATATAGTACTACACTGTAATATACATATAGTATTACCCTGTAATGTACATATAGTACTAGTACTACCCTGTAATGTATATATAGTACTAGTACTACCCTGTAATGTCCATATAGTACTAGTGTTACCCTGTAATGTACATATAGTACTACCCTGTAATGTACATACAGTATTACCCTGTAATGTACATATAGTATTACCCTGTAATATATATATAGTACTACCCTGTACTGTACATATAGTACTACCCTGTAATGTCCATATAGTACTACCCTGTAATGTACATATAGTACTAGTACTACCATGTAATGTACATATAGTACTACCCTGTAATATACATATAGTATTACCCTGTAATGTACATATAGTACTAGTACTACCCTGTAATGTACATATATTACTAGTACTACCCTGTAATGTCCATATAGTACTAGTATTACACTGTAATGTACATATAGTACTACCTGTAATGTACATATTGTACTAGTATTACACTGTAATGTACATATAGTACTAGTATTACACTGTAATGTACATATAGTACTACCCTGTAATGTCCATATAGTACTAGTATTACACTGTAATGTACATATAGTACTACCCTGTAATGTACATATAGTACTAGTACTACCCTGTAATGTCCATATAGTACTACCCTGTAATGTCTACATAGTACTAGTATTACCTTATAATGTACATATAGTACTAGTACTACCCTGTAATGTCCACATAGTACTACCCTGTAATGTACATATAGTACTAGTATTACCCTGTAATATACACATAGTACTAATACTACCCTATAATGTACATATGGTACTAGTACTACCCTGTAATGTACATATAGTACTCCCCTGTCATGTCCATATAGTGCTACCCTGTAATGTCCATATAGTACTAGTATTACCCTGTAATGTACATATAGTACTAGTTTTACCCTGTAATGTACATATAGTACTAGCACTACCCTGTAATGTACATATGGTACTAGTATTACCCTGTAATGTCCATATGGTACTAGTACTACCCTGTAATGTACATATGGTACTAGTATTACCCTGTAATGTCCATATAGTACTAGTATTACCCTGTAATGTACATATAGTACTAGTATTACCCTGTAATGCACATATAGTACTAGTATTACCCTGTAATGTACATATAGTACTAGTACTACCCTGTAATGTACATATGGTACTAGTATTACCCTGTAATGTCCATATGGTACTAGTATTACCCTGTAATGTACATATGGTACTAGTATTACCCTGTAATGTACATATAGTACTCCCCTGTAATGTCCATGTAGTACTAGTACTACCCTGTAATGTACATATAGTACTACCCTGTAATGTCCATATAGTACTAGTATTACCCTGTAATGTACATATAGTACTCCCCTGCAATGTCCATGTAGTACTAGTACTACCCTGTAATGTACATATAGTATTACTCTGTAATGTCCATATAGTACTACCCTGTAATGTACATATGGTACTAGTATTACCCTGTAATGTACATATAGTTCTAGTATTACCCTGTAATGTACACATAGTACTAATACTACCCTGTAATGTTCACATAGTACTACCCTGTAATGTACATATAGTACTAGTATTACCCTGTAATATACACATAGTACTAATACTACCCTGTAATGTACATATGGTACTAGTACTACCCTGTAATGTACATATAGTACTCCCCTGTCATGTCCATATATTGCTACCCTGTAATGTCCATATAGTACTAGTATTACCCTGTAATGTACATATAGTACTAGTATTACCCTGTAATGTACATATAGTACTAGTACTACCCTGTAATGTACATGTGGTACTAGTATTACCCTGTAATGTCCATATGGTACTAGTACTACCCTGTAATGTACATATGGTACTAGTATTACCCTGTAATGTCCATATAGTACTAGTATTACCCTGTAATGTACATATAGTACTAGTACTACCCTGTAATGTACATATGGTACTAGTATTACCCTGTAATGTACATATAGTACTAGTACTACCCTGTATTGTACATATGGTACTAGTATTACCCTGTAATGTCCATATGGTACTAGTATTACCCTGTAATGTACATATGGTACTAGTATTACCCTGTAATGTCCATATAGTACTAGTACTCCCCTGTAATGTCCATGTAGTACTAGTACTACCCTGTAATGTACATATAGTACTACCCTGTAATGTCCATATAGTACTAGTATTACCCTGTAATGTACATATAGTACTCCCCTGTAATGTCCATGTAGTACTAGTACTACCCTGTAATGTACATATAGTATTACTCTGTAATGTCCATATAGTACTACCCTGTAATGTCTATATAGTACTAGTATTACCCTGTAATGTCCATATAGTACTACCCTGTAATGTCCATATAGTACTAGTATTACCCTGTAATGTACATATAGTACTCCCCTGTAATGTCCATGTAGTACTAGTACTACCCTGTAATGTACATATAGTATTACTCTGTAATGTCCATATAGTACTACCCTGTAATGTACATATGGTACTAGTATTACCCTGTAATGTACATATAGTTCTAGTATTACCCTGTAATGTACATATGGTACTAGTACTACCCTGTAATGTACATATGGAACTAGTACTACCCTGTAATGTACATATAGTACTACCCTGTAATGTCCATATAGTGCTACCTTGTAATGTCCATATAGCACTAGTATTACCCTGTAATGTACATATAGTACTAGTACTACCCTGTAATGTACATATGGTACTAGTACTACCCTGTAATGTACATATAGTGCTACCCTGTAATGTCCATATAGTACTACCCTGTAATGTCCATATAGTACTAGTACTACCCTGTAATGTACATATAGTACTACCCTGTAATGTCCATATAGTGCTACCCTGTAATGTACATATAGTACTAGTATTACCCTGTAATGTCCAAATAGTACTACCCTGTAATGTCTATATAGTACTAGTACTACCCTGTAATGTCCATATAGTACTACCCTGTAATGTACATATAGTACTAGTACTACCCTGTAATGTACATATAGTACTACCCTGTAATATACATATAGTATTACCCTGTAATGTACATATAGTACTAGTACTACCCTGTAATGTACATATAGTACTAGTACTACCCTGTAATGTCCATATAGTACTAGTATTACCCTGTAATGTACATATAGTACTAGTATTACCCTGTAATGTACATATAGTACTAGTATTACCCTGTATTGTACATATAGTACTAGTACTACCCTGTAATGTACATATAGTATTACTCTGTAATGTACATATAGTATTACCCTGTAATGTACATATAGTACTAGTTCTACCATGTAATGTCCATATAGTACTAGTATTACCCTGTAATGTACATATAGTACTAGTACTACCCTGTACTGTACATATAGTACTACCCTGTAATGTCCATATAGTACTACCCTGTAATGTACATATAGTACTAGTACTACCCTGTAATGTACATATAGTACTACCCTGTAATATACATATAGTATTACCCTGTAATGTACATATAGTACTAGTACTACCCTGTAATGTACATATAGTACTAGTACTACCCTGTAATGTCCATATAGTACTAGTATTACACTGTAATGTCCATATAGTACTAGTATTACACTGTAATGTACATATAGTACTACCCTGTAATGTACATATAGTACTAGTACTGCTCTGTAATGTACATATGGTACTAGTACTACCCTGTAATGTCCATATAGTACTACCCTGTAATGTCCATATAGTGCTAGTACTACCCTGTAATGTACATATAGTACTACCCTGTATTGTCCATATAGTGCTACCCTGTAATGAACATATAGTACTAGTATTACCCTGTAATGTCCAAATAGTACTACCCTGTAATGTCTATATAGTAGTAGTACTACCCCTTAATGTCCATATAGTGCTACCCTGTAATGTCCATATAGTACTACCCTGTAATGTCCATATAGTATTACCCTGTAATATCCATACAGTACTACCCTGTAATGTCTTTATAGTACTAGTATTACCCCGTAATGTCCATGTAGTACTACTCTGTAATGTCTATATAGTACTAGTACTACCCTGTAATGTACATATAGTGCTACCCTGTAATGTCTATATAGTACTACCCTGTAATGTCTATATAGTACTACCCTGTAATATCCATATAGTACTACCCTGTAATGTCTATATAGTACTAGTATTACCCTGTAATGTCTATATAGTACTACCCTGTAATATCCATATAGTACTACCCTGTAATGTCTATATAGTACTAGTATTACCCTGTAATGTCTATATAGTACTACCCTGTAATGTCTATATAGTACTAGTACTACCCTGTAATGTCTATATAATACTTTCCTGTAATGTACATAAAGTACTATCTGTAATGTTTGTATAGTACTACCCTATAATGTCCAATGTCTCCCCTCCACTCCCCAAGATGACTCCCCCCTCCACTCCCCAAGACGTCTCTCCCCTCCCCAAGACGTCTCTCCCCTCCACTCCCCAATACATCTCTCCCCTCCACTCCCCAAGACATCTCTCCCCTCCACTCCCCAAGACAACTCCCCCTCCACTCCCCAAGACGTCTCTCCCCTCCACATCCCTCCCCTCCACTCCCCAAGACATCTCTCCCCTCCACTCCCCAAGACGACTCCCCCCTCTACTCCCAAAGACGTCTCTCCCCTCCACTCCCCAAGACGTCTCACCCCTCTACTCCCCAAGACGTCTCTCTCCTCCACGTCTCTCCCCTCCACTCCCCAAGACATCTCTTCCCTCCACTCCCCAAGACGACTCTCCCCTCCACTCCCCAAGACGACTCCCTACTCCACTCCCCAAGACGACTCCCCCCTTCACTCCCCAAGACATCTCTCCCCTCCACTCCCCAAGACGTCTCTCCCCTCCACTCCCCAAGACGACTCCTTCCTCCACTCCCCAAGACGACTCCCCCCTCCACTCCCCAAGACGACTCCCCCCTCCACTCCCCAAGACGACTCCCCCCTCCACTCCCCAAGACGACTCCCTACTCCACTCCCCAAGACGACTCCCCCCTCCAATCCCCAAGACATCTCCTCCCCTCCACTCCCCAAGACGTCTCTCCCCTCCAGTCCCCAAGACGTCTCTCCCCTCCACTCCCCAAGACGACTCCCCCCTCTACTCCCAAAGACGTCTCTCCCCTCCACTCCCCAAGACGTCTCACCCCTCTACTCCCCAAGACGTCTCTCTCCTCCACGTCTCTCCCCTCCACTCCCCAAGACATCTCTCCCCTCCACTCCCCAAGACGACTCCCCCCTCCACTCCCCAAGACGACTCTCTACTCCACTCCCCAAGACGACTCCCCCCTTCACTCCCCAAGACATCTCTCCCCTCCACTCCCCAAGACGTCTCTCCCCTCCACTCCCCAAGACGACTCCTTCCTCCACTTCCCAAGACGACTCCCCCCTCCACTCCCCAAGACATCTCTCCCCTCCACTCCCCAAGACATCTCCTCCCCTCCACTCCCCAAGACGTCTCTCCCCTCCACTCCCCAAGACGTCTCTCCCCTCCACTCCCCAAGACGACTCCTTCCTCCACTCCCCAAGACGACTCCCCCCTCCACTCCCCAAGACGACTCCCCCCTCCACTCCCCAAGACGACTCCCTACTCCACTCCCCAAGACGACTCCCCCCTCCACTCCCCAAGACATCTCCTCCCCTCCACTCCCCAAGACGTCTCTCCCCTCCACTCCCCAAGACGTCTCTCCCCTCCACTCCCCAAGACGACTCCTTCCTCCACTCCCCAAGACGACTCCCCCCTCCACTCCCCAAGACGACTCCCCCCTCCACTCCCCAAGACGACTCCCTACTCCACTCCCCAAGACGACTCCCCCCTCCACTCCCCAAGACATCTCTCCCCTCCACTCCCCAAGACATCTCCTCCCCTCCACTCCCCAAGACGTCTCTCCCTTCCACTCCCCAAGACGACTCCTTCCTCCACTCCCCAAGACGACTCCCCCCTCCACTCCCCAAGACGACTCCCCCCTCCACTCCCCAAGACGACTCCCTCCTCCACTCCCCATCACAACCCTCCATTTCACCCCACCACACTACCTTCTTCTCTCCTTCACTCCACGGACTACCTCAACCCTCCCCAAGATATTTCCCACATCTCCTCCCCACTACGACCTTCCTCAAGATATTTCCCACGTCTCCTCCCCACTACGACCTTCCCCAAGATATTTCACACTGACACTTCCCACTGCAACCCTCCCACCAATCTCCGAGACATTTCACACCTCCCCTCCACTCCCCAAGACGACTCCCCCCTGCACTCCCCAAGACGTCTCTCTCCTTCACTCCACGGACTACCTCAACCCTCCCCTTCACTCTCCGAGACATTTCACAACTTCTCAAGATACGTTTCTCTGCCCTGAAAACTGGAATCCATCTAGCCGGGGGTAGGAGAAACAATGCATCACTCTCACCGTCCAACTGTCCTTTCTGCACGGCCACATTCTAGTCCAATGGTCAATATCCCAGGATGCATCAGGAAATGGCACCCTGTACTGAAAGGGCCCAGGTAAAAAGTAATGCACTATTCTGTATAGGGTAACCGAGTTCATTAAACTGGTCCGATAGGAGAAAGCTGCTTTGTTGCAGAACAACTTGTAATGTCTTCTCTTCCATTAAAGTTTAGAGTCGAAGAGAATACAAACCTTCCTGGTGTTGGGCTCCAACTAGGCTTTCAGATGTGCTAGAGGTCAGGGGTCAGCGGATAAAAGACAGAGGCAGTGGCGTACCCTAACTACTAAATCGCTTTCCACTGTGAGCATTCCTCGTCAGAGAGAGGGGAGCGAGGGGAGAGAAGAGCGTCGAGCATTTGTTCTCCACCGCAAACTCCCAGTGAGCGGTCTCATTTCCCGCCGGTGAGTTATGACACTGAAACTTCATACTCACAACTTCCAACAGCAGTGTTTACAGTCCATGTCTCACAGGCAACATTTCAAGCCCGTTAAACACCGCAGGCAGGGCGGAAAACAAGCTGGGTTAAGTTGTTGTGGAGGTCCTGATCTTGTTCTGGGGTAGCTGCCCCTACACCTAATCCTTAAAAACCTAATTATTATCCTTTTGCTCTATATATACTCCCTACTACATATATAGGGAGTATATAGGTAGTAGGGAGTATGTATATATGGTATAGGGAGTAGATATAGAGTATAGGGAGTATATATATAGGGTATAGGTAGTAGGGAGTATATATAGGGTATAGGTAGTAGGGAGTATATATATAGGGTATAGGTAGTAGATATAGAGTATAGGGAGTATATATATAGGGTATAGGTAGTAGATATAGAGTATAGGGAGTATATATATAGGGTATAGGTAGTAGATATAGAGTATAGGGAGTATATATATAGGGTTTGGGTAGTAGGGAGTATATATAGGGTATAGGTAGTAGATATAGAGTATAGGGAGTATGTGTATAGGTTATAGGTAGTAGAGAGTATATATATAGGGTATAGGTAGTAGGGAGTAAATATGGGGTATAGGTAGTAGGGAGTATATATACATGGTTTAGGTAGTAGGGAGTATATATATAGGTTATAGGTAGTAGGGAGTATATATACATGGTTTAGATAGTAGGGAGTATACATAGGGTATAGGTAGTAGGGAGTATATATAGGGTATAGGTAGTAGGGAGTATATATACATGGTTTAGGTAGTAGGGAGTATATATATAGGTTATAGGTAGTAGGGAGTATATATACATGGTTTAGATAGTAGGGAGTATATATACATGGTTTAGGTAGTAGGGAGTATATATATAGGGTATAGGTAGTAGGGAGTATATATGGGGTATAGGTAGTAGGGAGTATATATACATGGTATAGGTAATAGGGAGTAGATTTATATGGTATAGGGAGTAGATATAGAGTATAGGGAGTATATAGGTAGTAGGGAGTATATATATAAGGTATAGGGAGTATATGTATAGGTTATAGGTAGTAGGGAGTATATATGGGGTATAGGTAGTAGGGATTATATATACATGGTATAGGTAATAGGGAGTAGATTTATATGGTATAGGGAGTAGATATAGAGTATAGGGAGTATATAGGTAGTAGGGAGTATATATATAAGGTATAGGGAGTATATGTATAGGTTATAGGTAGTAGGGAGTATATATAGGGTTTAGGTAGTAGGGAGTATATATATATTATAGGTAGTAGGGAGTATAGATAGGGTATAGGTAGTAGGGAGTATATATACATGGTTTATTTATTTTATTTATTTATTTTACCTTTATTTAACCAGGTAGGCAAGTTGAGAACAAGTTCTCATTTACAATTGCGACCTGGCCAAGATAAAGCAAAGCAGTTCGACAGATACAACAACACAGAGTTACACATGGAGTAAAACAAACATACAGTCAATAATAAAGTATAAACAAGTCTATATACAATGTGAGCAAATGAGGTGAGAAGGGAGGTAAAGGCAAAAAAAGGCCTTGGTGGCAAGGTAAATACAATATAGCAAGTAAAACACTGGAATGGTAGTTTTGCAATGGAAGAATGTGCAAAGTAGAAATAAAAATAATGGGGTGCAAAGGAGCAAAATAAATAAATAAATTAAATACAGTTGGGAAAGAGGTAGTTGATAGGGCAAAATTATATGTGGGCTATGTACAGGTGCAGTAATCTGTGAGCTGCTCTGACAGTTGGTGCTTAAAGCTAGTGAGGGAGATAAGTGTTTCCAGTTTCAGAGATTTTTGTAGTTCGTTCCAGTCATTGGCAGCAGAGAACTGGAAAGAGAGACGGCCAAAGAAAGAATTGGTTTTGGGGGTGACTAGAGAGATATACCTGCTGGAGCGTGTGCTACAGGTGGGAGATGCTATGGTGACCAGCGAGCTGAGATAAGGGGGGACTTTACCTAGCAGGGTCTTGTAGATGACAAGGAGCCAGTGGGTTTGGCGACGAGTATGAAGCGAGGGCCAGCCAACGAGAGCGTACAGGTCGCAATGGTGGGTAGTATATGGGGCTTTGGTGACAAAACGGATTGCACTGTGATAGACTGCATCCAGTTTGTTGAGTAGGGTATTGGAGGCTATTTTGTAAATTACATCGCCAAAGTCGAGGATTGGTAGGATGGTCAGTTTTACAAGGGTATGTTTGGCAGCATGAGTGAAGGATGCTTTGTTGCGAAATAGGAAGCCAATTCTAGATTTAACTTTGGATTGGAGATGTTTGATATGGGTCTGGAAGGAGAGTTTACAGTCTAACCAGACACCTAAGTATTTGTAGTTGTCCACGTATTCTAAGTCAGAGCCGTCCAGAGTAGTGATGTTGGACAGGCGGGTAGGTGCAGGTAGTGATCGGTTGAAGAGCATGCATTTAGTTTTACTTGTATTTAAGAGCAGTTGGAGGCCACGGAAGGAGAGTTGTATGGCATTGAAGCTTGCCTGGAGGGTTGTTAACACAGTGTCCAAAGAAGGGCCGGAAGTATACAGAATGGTGTCGTCTGCGTAGAGGTGGATCAGAGACTCACCAGCAGCAAGAGCGACCTCATTGATGTATACAGAGAAGAGAGTCGGTCCAAGAATTGAACCCTGTGGCACCCCCATAGAGACTGCCAGAGGTCCGGACAACAGACCCTCAGATTTGACACACTGAACTCTATCAGAGAAGTAGTTGGTGAACCAGGCGAGGCAATCATTTGAGAAACCAAGGCTGTTGAGTCTGCCGATGAGGATGTGGTGATTGACAGAGTCGAAAGCCTTGGCCAGATCAATGAATACGGCTGCACAGTAATGTTTCTTATCGATGGCGGTTAAGATATCGTTTAGGACCTTGAGCGTGGCTGAGGTGCACCCATGACCAGCTCTGAAACCAGATTGCATAGCAGAGAAGGTATGGTGAGATTCAAAATGGTCGGTAATCTGTTTGTTGACTTGGCTTTCGAAGACCTTAGAAAGGCATGGTAGGATAGATATAGGTCTGTAGCAGTTTGGGTCAAGAGTGTCCCCCCCTTTGAAGAGGGGGATGACCGCAGCTGCTTTCCAATCTTTGGGAATCTCAGACGACACGAAAGAGAGGTTGAACAGGCTAGTAATAGGGGTGGCAACAATTTCGGCAGATAATTTTAGAAAGAAAGGGTCCAGATTGTCTAGCCCGGCTGATTTGTAGGGGTCCAGATTTTGCAGCTCTTTCAGAACATCAGCTGAATGGATTTGGGAGAAGGAGAAATGGGGAAGGCTTGGGCGAGTTGCTGTTGGGGGTGCAGTGCTGTTGACAGGGGTAGGAGTAGCCAGGTGGAAAGCATGGCCAGCAGTAGAAAAATGCTTATTGAAATTTTCAATTATGGTGGATTTATCAGTGGTGACAGTGTTTCCTATCTTCAGTGCAGTGGGCAGCTGGGAGGAGGTGTTCTTATTCTCCATGGACTTTACAGTGTCCCAGAACTTTTTTGAGTTAGTGTTGCAAGAAGCAAATTTCTGCTTGAAAAAGCTAGCCTTGGCTTTTCTAACTGCCTGTGTATAATGGTTTCTAGCTTCTCTGAACAGCTGCATATCACGGGGGCTGTTCGATGCTAATGCAGAACGCCATAGGACGTTTTTGTGTTGATTAAGGGCAGTCAGGTCTGGGGAGAACCAAGGGCTATATCTGTTCCTGGTTCTAAATTTCTTGAATGGGGCATGTTTATTTAAGATGGTTAGGAAGGCATTTAAAAAAAATATCCAGGCATCCTCTACTGACGGGATGAGGTCAATATCCTTCCAGGATACCCCGGCCAGGTCGATTAGAAAGGCCTGCTCGCTGAAGTGTTTCAGGGAGCGTTTTACAGTGATGAGAGGAGGTCGTTTGACCGCTGACCCATTACGGATGCAGGCAATGAGGCAGTGATCGCTGAGATCTTGGTTGAAGACAGCAGAGGTGTATTTAGAGGGGAAGTTGGTTAGGATGATATCTATGAGGGTGCCCGTGTTTAAGGCTTTGGGGAGGTACCTGGTAGGTTCATTGATAATTTGTGTGAGATTGAGGGCATCAAGTTTAGATTGTAGGATGGCTGGGGTGTTAAGCATGTTCCAGTTTAGGTCGCCTAGCAGCACGAGCTCTGAAGATAGATGGGGGGCAATCAGTTCACATATGGTGTCCAGAGCACAGCTGGGGGCAGAGGGTGGTCTATAGCAGGCGGCAACGGTGAGAGACTTGTTTTTAGAAAGGTGGATTTTTAAAAGTAGAAGTTCAAATTGTTTGGGTACAGACCTGGATAGTAGGACAGAACTCTGCAGGCTATCTTTGCAGTAGATTGCAACACCGCCCCCTTTGGCAGTTCTATCTTGTCTGAAAATGTTGTAGTTTGGAATTAAAATGTCTGAATTTTTGGTGGTCTTCCTAAGCCAGGATTCAGACACAGCTAGAACATCCGGGTTGGCAGAGTGTGCTAAAGCAGTGAATAGAACAAACTTAGGGAGGAGGCTTCTAATGTTAACATGCATGAAACCAAGGCTATTACGGTTACAGAAGTCGTCAAAAGAGAGCGCCTGGGGAATAGGAGTGGAGCTAGGCACTGCAGGGCCTGGATTCACCTCTACATCGCCAGAGGAACATAGGAGGAGTAGAATAAGGGTGCGACTAAAAGCAATAAGAATTGGTCGTCTAGAACGTCTGGAACAGAGAGTAAAAGGAGGTTTCTGGGGGCGATAAAATAGCATCAAGGTATAATGTACAGACAAAGGTAAGGTAGGATGTGAATACAGTGGAGGTAAACCTAGGTATTGAGTGATGAAGAGAGAGATATTGTCTCTAGAAACATCATTGAAACCAGGAGATGTCATTGCATGTGTGGGTGGTGGAACTAATAGGTTGGATAAGGTATAGTGAGCAGGACTAGAGGCTCTACAGTGAAATAAGCCAATAAACACTAACCAGAACAGCAATGGACAAGACATATTGACATTAAGGAGAGGCATGCTTAGTCGAGTGATCAAAAGGGTCCAGTGAGTGGAGAGGTTGGTTAGGGTCACGGCGATTTAGACAGCTAGCCAAGCCAACCGGTAGCAAGCTAGCATAGGATGGAGTCTGTTGTTAGCCACCTCTTGCGTTCGGTCAGTAGATTAGTGGGGTTCCGTGTGGTAGAGGGGATTAATCCAAATCACACAACAACAACAAAAATAAGAACAATAGATATAGTTATAGAGGCCCGAGAAGAAAACATAATAATTCAGATAAATAAATTGTCCGATTGTCTATTCAGATAGCAGCCGGAAAGACAGCTAACGGTTAGCGGGCCGCAGATGGGCGTTCCGGTAACGTCGCGACAGCGGAGCCAGCCGGATCTCCTTCAGGTAGATAACGTCGGCAGTCCGGTTGTGAAGGCCCGGTGGGGCTCCGCGTAGGCAGTGAAACGGGTCCGGATAGGTGACTGCAGCCCAGGAGTGAATGATGGAACTCAGGCGTGATTGACGGAGCTGGCTAGCCTCGGAACAATCGATGTTTGCTCCGGAATCGACGAAAGCCGACTGTCACACGGATAGCAGCTAGCTAGCTGTGAGATCCGGGTATGAATGTCCAGAGAGCAGTTGAAATCCAGGGACATGGAGAGAAAAATTGGTCCGGTATGTTCCGTTCCGAGCCGCGCTGCGCCGTACAAAACTGGCGATAGATTTTCGATAGATTTTCGAGCTAAAGGACAGCCGATGACCACAAACCGTGGTTAGCTTCTGATTAGCTTCTGGGCTAGCTCCTGGCTAGTTTCTGGCCAGCCTCCTGGAGTTTCTGGCTAGCTTCCTGAAGGATTGCAGATCTGAGGTAAATAATACTTTTTTATAAATATAAATTGGTGAGGCTGGTTGCAGGAGAGTGTTTAGAAGATGAGTTGATGGAAAATAAAAAATAAAATGTATGTGAAAAAAGTTGTAAATATATATATATACAGGACACGACAAGACGAGGACAAAAGACGTCTGAACTGCTATGCGATCTTGGAATTGATACAATTGATGAGTGTTTAGATAGTAGGGAGTATACATAGGGTATAGGTAGTAGGGAGTATATGTATAGGTTATAGGTAGTAGGGAGTATATATAGGGTATAGGTAGTAGGGAGTATATATACATGGTTTAGGTAGTAGGGAGTATATATATATATATATATATGGAATAGGTAGTTGGGAGTATATATAGGGTATAGGTAGTAGGGAGTATATACATGGTTTAGGTAGTAGGGAGTATATGTATAGGTTATAGGTAGTAGGGAGTATATATATATGGTTTAGGTAGTAGGGAGTATATATATAGGTTATAGGTGGTAGGGAGAATATATATGTTATAGGTAGTAGGGAGTATATATACATGGTTTAGGAAGTAGGGAGTATATGTATAGGTTATAGGTAGTAGTGATTATATATATATATGGTATAGGTAGTAGGGAGTATATTAAGGGTATAGGTAGCAGGGAGCATATATATATGGTATAGGTAGTAGGGAGTATATATATAGGATATAGGTAGTAGGGAGTATATATAGGGTATTGGTAGTAGATATAGAGTATAGGGAGTATATATATAGGGTATAGGTAGTAGATATAGAGTATAGGGAGTATATATATAGGGTATAGGTAGTAGAGAGTATATATATAGGGTATAGGTAGTAGGGATTATATATGGGGTATAGGTAGTAGGGAGCATATATATAAGGTATAGGGAGTATATGTATAGGTTATAGGTAGTAGGGAGTATATATATATGCTATAGGTAGTAGGGAGTATATATATATATGCTATAGGTAGTAGGGAGTATATATACATGGTTTAGGTAGTAGGGAGTATATGTATAGGTTATAGGTAGTAGGGAGTATATATAGGGTATAGGTAGTAGGGAGTATATGTATATATGCTATAGGTAGTAGGGAGTATATATACATGGTATAGGTAGTAGGGAGTATATATAGGGTATAGGTAGTAGATATAGAGTATAGGGAGTATATATATAGGGTATTGGTAGTAGATATAGAGTATAGGGAGTATATATATAGGGTATAGGTAGTAGAGAGTATATATATAGGGTATAGGTAGTAGGGAGTAAATATGGGGTATAGGTAGTAGGGATTATATATACATGGTATAGGTAATAGGGAGTAGATTTATATGGTATAGGGAGTAGATATAGAGTATAGGGAGTATATGTATAGGTTATAGGTAGTAGGGAGTATATATATATGGTATAGGTAGTAGGGAGTATATATACATGGTTTAGGTAGTAGGGAGTATACATAGGGTATAGGTAGTAGGGAGTATATGTATAGGGTATAGGTAGTAGGGAGTATATGTATAGGTTATAGGTAGTAGGGAGTATATATATATTATAGGTAGTAGGGAGTATATATATATGGTTTAGGTAGTAGGGAGTATATATAGGGTATAGGTAGTAGGGAGTATATATACATGGTTTAGGTAGTAGGGAGTATACATAGGGTATAGGTAGTAGGGAGTATATATATATGGTTTAGGTAGTAGGGAGTATATATATATTATAGGTAGTAGGGAGTATATATATATGGTTTAGGTAGTAGGGAGTATGTATAGGGTATAGGTAGTAGGGAGTATATATAGGGTATAGGTAGTAGGGAGTATATATAGGGTATAGGTAGTAGGGAGTATATGTATAGGTTATAGGTAGTAGGGAGTATATATATGTGGTTTAGGTAGTAGGGAGTATATATACATGGTTTAGGTAGTAGGGAGTATACATAGGGTATAGGTAGTAGGGAGTATATGTATAGGGTATAGGTAGTAGGGAGTATATGTATAGGTTATAGGTAGTAGGGAGTATATATATATTATAGGTAGTAGGGAGTATATATATATGGTTTAGGTAGTAGGGAGTATATATAGGGTATAGGTAGTAGGGAGTATATATAGGGTATAGGTAGTAGGGAGAATATATATGTGGTTTAGGTAGTAGGGAGTATATATAGGGTATAGGTAGTAGGGAGAATATATATGTGGTTTAGGTAGTAGGGAGTATATATAGGGTATAGGTAGTAGGGAGAATATATATGTGGTTTAGGTAGTAGGGAGTATATATAGGGTATAGGTAGTAGGGAGAATATATATGTGGTTTAGGTAGTAGGGAGTATATATAGGGTATAGGTAGTAGGGAGAATATATATGTGGTTTAGGTAGTAGGGAGTATATGTATATTATAGGTAGTAGGGAGTATATATATATGGTTTAGGTAGTAGGGAGTATATGTATATTATAGGTAGTAGGGAGTATATATACATGGTTTAGGTAGTAGGGAGTATATGTATATTATAGGTAGTAGGGAGTATATATATATTATAGGTAGTAGGGAGTATATATAGGGTATAGGTAGTAGGGAGTATATATATAGGGTATAGGGAGTAGATATAGAGTATAGTGAGTATATATATATGGTTTAGGTAGTAGGGAGTATATATACATGGTTTAGGTAGTAGGGAGTATATGTATATTATAGGTAGTAGGGAGTATATATATATTATAGGTAGTTGGGAGTATATATAGGGTATAGGTAGTAGGGAGTATATACATGGTTTAGGTAGTAGGGAGTATATATACATGGTTTAGGTAGTAGGGAGTATACATACATGGTATAGGGAGTAGATATAGAGTATAGGGAGTATATATATATATATGGAATAGGTAGTTGGGAGTATATATAGGGTATAGGTAGTAGGGAGTATATGTATAGGTTATAGGTAGTAGGGAGTATATATATATGGTTTAGGTAGTAGGGAGTATATATATAGGTTATAGGTGGTAGGGAGAATATATATGTTATAGGTAGTAGGGAGTATATATATATATATGGTATAGGTAGTAGGGAGTATATATAGGGTATAGGTAGTAGGGAGTATATATACATGGTATAGGTAGTAGGGAGTATACATACATGGTATAGGTAGTAGGGAGTATATATATAGGATATAGGTAGTAGGGAGTATATATAGGGTATTGGTAGTAGGGAGTATATATACATGGTTTAGGTAGTAGGGAGTATATATATAGGGTATTGGTAGTAGGGAGTATATATACATGGTATAGGTAGTAGGGAGTATATATATATGGTATAGGTAGTAGGGAGTATATATACATGGTATAGGTAGTAGGGAGTATACATACATGGTATAGGTAGTAGGGAGTATATATATAGGATATAGGTAGTAGGGAGTATATATATATGGTATAGGGAGTAGATATAGAGTATAGGGAGTATATATATATATATATATATACATGGTATAGGTAGTAGGGAGTATATATATATAGGGTTTAGGTAGTAGGGAGTATATATAGGGTATTGGTAGTAGATATAGAGTATAGGGAGTATATATATATATAGGGTTTAGGTAGTAGGGAGTATATTTAGGGTATTGGTAGTAGGGAGTATATGTATAGGGTATTCGTAGTAGGGAGTATATATACATGGTTTAGGTAGTAGGGAGTATACATAGGGTATAGGTAGTAGGGAGTATATGTATAGGGTATAGGTAGTAGGGAGTATATATATAGGGTATAGGTAGTAGGGAGTATATATATGGTACAGGGAGTAGATATAGAGTATAAGGAGTATATATATAGGGTTTGGGTAGTAGGGAGTATATATATAGGGTATAGGTAGTAGGGAGTATATATATAGGGTATAGGTAGTAGGGAGTATATATATGGTATAGGGAGTAGGGAGTATAGATAGGGTATAGGTAGTAGGGAGCATATATATATGGTATAGGTAGTAGGGAGTATATATACATGGTTTAGGTAGTAGGGAGTATACATAGGGTATAGGTAGTAGGGAGTATATGTATAGGGTATAGGTAGTAGGGAGTATATATACATGGTTTAGGTAGTAGGGAGTATATATGTCTTTTGTTGTGTGTGACGATGTCCCTATTAAATGTTTGACTCCTTGTACTTGCTTCTCCTCTCCAGCGTCATCCCTTGACACTGTATCACCGCCTGGTACAGCAACTGCACCGCCCACCACCGCAGGGCTCTCCAGAGGGTAGTGAGGTCTGCACAACGCATCACCGGGGGCAAACTACCTGCCCTCCAGGACACCTACACCACCCGATGTCACAGGAAGGCCAAAAAAAGATAATCAAGGATAACAACCACCCGAGCCACTGCCTGTTCACCCCGCTATCATCCAGAAGGCGAGGTCAGTACAGGTGCATCAAAGCTGGGACCGAGAGACTGAAAAACAGCTTCTATCTCAAGGCCATCAGACTGTTAAACAGCTATCACTAACTCAGAGAGGCTACTGCTTGCATACAGTCACCTTGATAATGCCACTTTAAGAATGTTTACATATCTTGCATTACTCATCTCATCCGTATATATATATATATATATATATATATATATATACATATTGTATATTGTATTTCATACCATCTATTTTATCTTGCCGCTCGGTCATCGCTCATGTATATATTCATATTCCAATCCTTTACTTCGATTGTGTGTATTGTGTATATGTTGTGTAATTGTTAGATATCACTTGTTAGATATTGCTGCACTGTCGGAACTAGAAGCACAAGCATTTCGCTACACTCGCAATGACATCTGCTAACCATGTGTATGTGACCAATAACATGTGATTTGATTTGATTTGAAGGGAAATCTTAGAGCTACAGCATACAATGACATTGTAGACAATTATGTGCTTCCAAAATTGTGGGAACAGTTTGGGGAAGGCCCTTTTCCTGTTTCAGCATGACAACGCCCCCATACACAAAGCGAGGTCTATACAGAAATGGTTTGTCGATATTGGTGTGGAAGAACTTGACTGGCCTGCACAGAGCCCTGACCTCAACCTCATCGAACACCTTTGGGATGAATTGGAACGCCGACGTCATGTCGTGTAGCAGTAGGGTATAGAAGGTACGTATTACTGAGATAGTTTATTACAAAAACACAGTAGGCGTATTTCCCATGTGACTTCGCTGAGGCATCTTGGTAAACTCAAAATAAGGACCCTCCTACGATATCGCCTAACCTAGATGTTTTATATTCCCAACAGCAAGAATGAAGATGAGGGAATGAATTAATAGACAAATGTAAGAATGAATGTCTCTATCCTGTAAGGGGAAATCTTGGATAAAAACACCACTATTTGATAGAGACAGCAAGAGATTGAGACATCAGAAGTTATGTCTGTGTGAGGCCTCTATTACAGGAAAGTGAAATACCTCTATTACAGGACAGTGAAAGGCCTTTAGTACAGGACAGTGAAAGGCCTCTATTACAGGACAGTGAAAGGCCTCTATTACAGGACAGTGAAAAGCCTCTATTACAGGACAGTGAAAGGCCTCTATTACAGGACAGTGAAAGGCCTCTATTACAGGACAGTGAAAGGCATCTATTACAGGACAGTAAAAGGCCTCTATTACAGCACAGTGAAAGGCCTTCATTACAGGACAGTGAAAGGCAGCTATTACAGGACAGTAAAAGGCCTCTATTACAGCACAGTGAAAGGCCTTCATTACAGGACAGTGAAAGGCATCTATTACAGGACAGTGAAAGGCCTCTATTACAGGACAGTGAAAAGCCTCTATTACAGGACAGTGAAAGGCCTCTATTACAGCACAGTGAAAGGCCTCTATTACAGCACAGTGAAAGGCCTTCATTACAGGACAGCGAAAGGTGTAATTTTACTGAATCAAGGACTTCCTCTCCGCCCAGTCCAAAAATCAGACACATTTTCACCTAAAAAAACGCTAATGCGATTATTTCAAAAAGTGTGTCTTAGGCTTATTAAGTGTGGAAATTGGCCTGTCACATAAGGCCTGACAGAGGTGGCAAATGCTATGACTACAGAAGCAAAGCCCCAGCCAGACCTCAGCCATTGTTTCTTTACACGTCGTAATCTGCCCAAATAGATATGACAGAGACAACTACATTAGAATTGACAAAAAAGTAGAGCAAATTAATACGACAGAGGCAACTTTATTGTGGCATTATGATAATAATAAGCTTACAAAGATTACATGTCCCAGGAGATGTTCTCTTTCATTACAGTGTTAACCCGTGAAAATTGTTTTCTTCCCCCACTTCCTCTCCTCTAACCGAGGACTGGCTCTTCCTCACCTCTAACTGAGGACTGGCTCTTCCTCTCCTCTAACGGAGGACTGGCTCTTCCTCTCCTCTAACGGAGGACTGGCTCTTCTTCTCCTCTTCCTCTCCTCTAACCAAGGACTGGCTCTTCTTCTCCTCTTCCTCTCCTCTAACCGAGGACTGGCTCTTCTTCTCCTCTTCCTCTCCTCTAACCGAGGACTGGCTCTTCCTCACCTCTAACTGAGGACTGGCTCTTCCTCTCCTCTAACGGAGGACTGGCTCTTCTTCTCCTCTTCCTCTCCTCTAACCAAGGACTGGCTCTTCTTCTCCTCTTCCTCTCCTCTAACCAAGGACTGGCTCTTCCTCTCTTCTAACCAAGGACTGTCTCTTCCTCTCCTCTAACCAAGGACTGTCTCTTCCTCTCCTCTAACCAAGGACTGGCTCTTCCTCTCCTCTAACCAAGGACTGTCTCTTCCTCTCCTCTAACCAAGGACTGTCTCTTCCTCTCCTCGAACCAAGGACTGGCTCTTCCTCTCCTCTAACCGAGGACTGGCTCTTCTTCTCCTCTTCCTCTCCTCTAACCAAGGACTGTCTCTTCCTCTCCTCTAACCAAAGACTGGCTCTTCCTCTCCTCTAACCAAGGACTGTCTCTTCCTCTCCTCTAACCAAGGACTGGCTCTTCCACTTCTCTAACCAGGGACTGTCTCTTCCTCTCCTCTAACCAAGGACTGGCTCTTCCTCTCCTCTAACCGAGGACTGTCTCTTCCTCTCCTCCAACTGAGGACTGGCTCTTCTTCTCCTCTTCCTCTCCTCTAACCGAGGACTGGCTCTTCTTCTCCTCTTCCTCTCCTCTAACCAAGGACTGTCTCTTCCTCTCCTCTAACCGAGGGCTGGCTCTTCCTCTCCTCTAACCGAGGACTGGCTCTACCTCTCCTCTAACGGAGGACTTGCTCTTCCTCTCCTCTAACCGAGGACTGGCTCTTATTCTCCTCTTCCTCTCCTCTAACCAAGGACTTGCTCTTCCTCTCCTCTAACCGAGGACTGGCTCTTCTTCTCCTCTTCCTCTCCTCTAACCAAGGACTGTCTCTTCCTCTCCTCTAACCAAGGACTGGCTCTTCCTCTCCTCTTCCTCAACTCAAACCAAGGACTGTTTCTTCCTCTCCTCTTCCTCTCCTCTAACCAAGGATTATCTCTTCCTCTCCTCTATCCAAGGACAGGCTCTTCTTCTCTTCTTCCTCTCCTCTAACCAAGGACTGGCTCTTCCTCTCCCCTTCCTCTCCTCTAACCAAGGATTGTCTCTTCCTCTCCTCTATCCAAGGACAGGCTCTTCTTCTCCTCTTCCTCTCCTCTAACCAAGGACTGGCTCTTCCTCACCTCTAACTGAGGACTGGCTCTTCCTCTCCTCTAACGGAGGACTGGCTCTTCCTCTCCTCTAACGGAGGACTGGCTCTTCTTCTCCTCTTCCTCTCCTCTAACCAAGGACTGGCTCTTCTTCTCCTCTTCCTCTCCTCTAACCGAGGACTGGCTCTTCTTCTCCTCTTCCTCTCCTCTAACCGAGGACTGGCTCTTCCTCACCTCTAACTGAGGACTGACTCTTCCTCTCCTCTAACGGAGGACTGGCTCTTCTTCTCCTCTTCCTCTCCTCTAACCAAGGACTGGCTCTTCTTCTCCTCTTCCTCTCCTCTAACCAAGGACTAGCTCTTCTTCTCCTCTTCCTCTCCTCTAACCAAGGACTGGCACTTCTTCTCCTCTTCCTCTCCTCTAACCAAGGACTGGCTCTTCCTCTCTTCTAACCAAGGACTGTCTCTTCCTCTCCTCTAACCAAGGAGTGTCTCTTCCTCTCCTCTAACCAAGGCCTGGCTCTTCCTCTCCTCTAACCAAGGACTGTCTCTTCCTCTCCTCTAACCAAGGACTGTCTCTTCCTCTCCTCGAACCAAGGACTGGCTCTTCCTCTCCTCTAACCGAGGACTGGCTCTTCTTCTCCTCTTCCTCTCCTCTAACCAAGGACTGTCTCTTCCTCTCCTCTAACCAAAGACTGGCTCTTCCTCTCCTCTAACCAAGGACTGGCTCTTCCTCTCCTCTAACCAAGGACTGGCTCTTCCACTTCTCTAACCAGGGACTGTCTCTTCCTCTCCTCTAACCAAGGACTGGCTCTTCCTCTCCTCTAACCAAGGACTGTCTCTTCCTCTCCTCTAACCAAGGACTGGCTCTTCCTCTCCTCTAACCAAGGACTGTCTCTTCCTCTCCTCTAACCAAGGACTGTCTCTTCCTCTCCTCGAACCAAGGACTGGCTCTTCCTCTCCTCTAAACGAGGACTGGCTCTTCTTCTCCTCTTCCTCTCCTCTAACCAAGGACTGTCTCTTCCTCTCCTCTAACCAAAGACTGGCTCTTCCTCTCCTCTAACCAAGGACTGGCTCTTCCTCTTCTCTAACCAAGGACTGGCTCTTCCACTTCTCTAACCAGGGACTGTCTCTTCCTCTCCTCTAACCAAGGACTGGCTCTTCCTCTCCTCTAACCGAGGACTGTCTCTTCCTCTCCTCCAACTGAGGACTGGCTCTTCTTCTCCTCTTCCTCTCCTCTAACCAAGGACTGTCTCTTCCTCTCCTCTAACCGAGGGCTGGCTCTTCCTCTCCTCTAACCGAGGACTGGCTCTACCTCTCCTCTAACGGAGGACTTGCTCTTCCTCTCCTCTAACCGAGGACTGGCTCTTCTTCTCCTCTTCCTCTCCTCTAACCAAGGACTTGCTCTTCCTCTCCTCTAACCGAGGACTGGCTCTTCTTCTCCTCTTCCTCTCCTCTAACCAAGGACTGTCTCTTCCTCTCCTCTAACCAAGGACTGGCTCTTCCTCTCCTCTTCCTCACCTCAAACCAAGGACTGTTTCTTCCTCTCCTCTTCCTCTCCTCTAACCAAGGATTATCTCTTCCTCTCCTCTATCCAAGGACAGGCTCTTCTTCTCCTCTTCCTCTCCTCTAACCAAGGACTGGCTCTTCCTCTCCCCTTCCTCTCCTCTAACCAAGGATTGTCTCTTCCTCTCCTCTATCCAAGGACAGGCGCTTCTTCTCCTCTTCCTCTCCTCTAACCAAGGACTGGCTCTTCCTCTCCCCTTCCTCTCCTCTAACCAAGGACTGTCTCTTCCTCTCCTCTAACCAAGGACTGGCTCTTCCTCTCCTCTTCCTCTCCTCTAACCAAGGACTGTTTCTTCCTCTCCTCTTCCTCTCCTCTAACCAAGGACTGGCTCTTCTTCTCCTCTTCCTCTCCTCTAACCACGGACTGTCTCTTCCTCCCCTCTTCCTCTCCTCTAACCAAGGACTGGCTCTTCTTCTCCTCTTCCTCTCCTCTAACCAAGGACTGTCTCTTCCTCTCCTTTTCCTCTCCTCTAACCAAGGACTGGCTCTTCTTCTCCTCTTCCTCTCCTCTAATCAAGGACTGTCTCTTCCTCTCATCTTCCTCTCCTCTAACCAAGTACTGGCTCTTCCTCTCCTCTAACTGAGGACTGGCCTTCTTCTCCTCTTCCTCTCCTCTAACCAAGGACTGTCTCTTCTTCTCCTCTTCCTCTCCTCTATCCAATGACTGGCTCTTCCTCTCCTCTTCCTCTCCTCTAACCAAGGACTGGCTCTTCCTCTCCTCTAACTGAGGACTGGCCTTCTTCTCCTCTTCCTCTCCTCTAACCAAGGACTGTCTCTTCTTCTCCTCTTCCTCTCCTCTAACCAAGGACTGGCTCTTCCTCTCCTCTTCCTCACCTCAAACCAAGGACTGTTTCTTCCTCTTCTCTTCCTCTCCTCTAACCAAGGACTGTCTCTTCCTCTCCTCTAACCAAGGACTGGATCTTTTTCTCCTCTTCCTCTCCTCTAACCAAGGACTGGCTCTTCCTCTCCTCTTCCTCTCCTCTAACCAAGGACTGTCTCTTCCTCTCCTCTAACCAAGGACTGGCTCTTCCTCTCCTCTTCCTCTCCTCTAACCAAGGACTGGCTCTTCCTCTCCTCTTCCTCTCCTCTAATCAAGGACTGTCTCTTCCTCTCATCTTCCTCTCCTCTAACCAAGTACTGGCTCTTCCTCTCCTCTAACTGAGGACTGGCCTTCTTCTCCTCTTCCTCTCCTCTAACCAAGGACTGTCTCTTCTTCTCCTCTTCCTCTCCTCTAACCAATGACTGGCTCTTCCTCTCCTCTTCCTCTCCTCTAACCAAGGACTGGCTCTTCCTCTCCTCTAACTGAGGACTGGCCTTCTTCTCCTCTTCCTCTCCTCTAACCAAGGACTGGCTCTTCCTCTCCTCTTCCTCTCCTCTAACCAAGGACTGGCTCTTCCTCTCCTCTTCCTCTCCTCTAACCAAGGACTGGCTCTTCTTCTCCTCTTCCTCTCCTCTAATCAAGGACTGTCTCTTCCTCTCATCTTCCTCTCCTCTAACCAATGACTGGCTCTTCCTCTCCTCTTCCTCTCCTCTAACCAAGGACTGGCTCTTCCTCTCCTCTAACTGAGGACTGGCCTTCTTCTCCTCTTCCTCTCCTCTAACCAAGGACTGTCTCTTCTTCTCCTCTTCCTCTCCTCTAACCAAGGACTGGCTCTTCCTCTCCTCTAACCGAGAACTGGCTCTTCCTCTCCTCTAACCATGGACTGGCTCTTCCTCTCCTCTTCCTCTCCTCTAACCAAGGACTGTCTCTTCCTCTCCTCTAACCAAGGACTGGCTCTTCCTCTCCTCTTCCACTCCTCTAACCAAGGACTGGCTCTTCCTCTCCTCTAACCAAGGACTGGCTCTTCCTCTCCTCTTCCTCTTCCTCTCCTCAAACCATGTGTTTGATGTATTGGATACCATTCCACTGATTCCACTCCATCTATTACCACGAGCTCCTCCTCCCCAATTCAGGTGCCACCAACCTCCTTTGGTGTGTTTGCCTAGTGTTGTCTGGCTGGCCTGAAGGAAGCTTGTAGGACCACTAGATGGAGTCATATCCTTCTAAAGGGGCTTTGGAGACATGGCGGGTAGAGGAAAGGCTATAAGGACACTCCTGACCTGTAAAACGACTATCCAAAATCTAAAACGGACTCTTATCCTAACCCTAACCCTAACCTTAACCATAACCTAATTTGTATTTTTTTTCTTAAATTGAAATATGATTTGCCAGCTCAGGAGTGTCCTTAAAGTCTTTTCCGGTGGAGACGTGAATGGGAACGTGGGGTAAAGTGGAACAGCCTATAAACAGCTCTGAGGTAAAGCACTGACAATAAGAGTGCACTAGCAGCGAAGCAGGTGTCTACCCTGAGACCTCGGTGATTCACAGACACAGAGGATACATCTAATACACATACAATATATACATATCATACTTGTGGATTTTACTTGATCTTTGTTTTAGATTACTTCTCCTTCTAATGCTGAGGTAGAATGGCCAAAGCCTGATCCCAATCCCAGCTCATAAGGAAAATACATTCAGCAAAGATTTGTTATACATACTGACATTGGAATATTTCAACCAGAGACTGAGGATCTAAATTATTTTCCAGCTCTTGTGATAATTTACCAAACTGGTCCTTTCCCTGAACAGAGAACTTGGAGACAAGCTCCTGTCAGCCCCCTGACTCCTTGGGTATGATACACCTATTATATCTATACAGAACACCTATACACCTATACAGAACTTCCAGGAACACAGAACTTCCAGGAACACAGGACTTCCAGGAACACAGAACTTCCAGGAACACAGGACTTCAGGGAAACACAGGACTTCCAGGAACACAGGACTTCCAGGAACACAGGACTTCCGGGGAACACAGGACTTCCAGGAACACAGGACTTCTGGGGACACAGGATTTCTGGGGAACACATTCCACGCATAATATTCTAGAACAAAGTGGAACTCAGGAGAATCAAACACATTCTGAAAGGAAAGCCTCTTCTGGCTGGGTGATGTGACAGAACAGACAGAATAGTGATAAAATGGGTGATGTGACAGAACAGACAGAGTAGTGATAAAATGGGTGATGTGACAGAACAGACAGAGTAGAGATAAAATGCAGTACTTATCTAATGGAAAGACACCCAGCCCCCTGACTCCAGTCTAACAGAATGCAGCTCCTGTCAGCCCCCGGACTCCAGTCTAACACATACAGCTCCTGTCAGCCCCCTGACTCCAGTCTAACAGAATGCAGCTCCTGTCAGCCCCCTGACTCCAGTCTAACAGAAACAGCTCCTGTCAGCCCCCTGACTCCAGTCTAACAGAATACAGCTCCTGTCAGCCCCCTGACTCCAGTCTAACAGAAACAGCTCCTGTCAGCCCCCTGACTCCAGTCTAACAGAATGCAGCTCCTGTCAGCCCCCTGACTCCAGTCTAACAGAATACAGCTCCTGTCAGCCCCCTGACTCCAGTCTAACAGAATACAGCTCCTGTCAGCCCCCTGACTCCAGTCTAACAGAAACAGCTCCTGTCAGCCCCCTGACTCCAGTCTAACAGAATGCAGCTCCTGTCAGCCCCCTGACTCCAGTCTAACACATACAGCTCCTGTCAGCCCCCTGACTCCAGTCTAACACATACAGCTCCTGTCAGCCCCCTGACTCCAGTCTAACAGACACAGCTCCTGTCAGCCCCCTGACTCCAATCTAACACACACAGCTCCTGTCAGCCCCCTGACTCCAGTCTAACACACACAGCTCCTGTCAGCCCCCTGACTCCAGTCTAACAGAATACAGCTCATACCCATCCAGGTCATTCTTATTCCATGACACAATATAATATTGATGTATTGAAGGGCAACAAGTTATAGTTATGTTGTTCCCCATAGGAACGTATGTAAAAAATATGTGTGATGTTGTCAACAGCTGTTTAATACTGTAAAAAAAAAAGCTTCAGAAAGTTTCAAATATCTTTCTCGATCTCCAAGGCGAATTACACCATTTAGCACGTAGCAGTCGTGTCAGGTAATTGAGTCAAGCTGTATGTATGTATAAAATGTGTCATGACGGTAAATAATGTATTGTATTTCAGAGGCTTACATTTCACTTGGTATGAATATTCATAGCTGACACTGATTGAAAGACATTAAACAACCGGCTGGTTGTTCCTCTTCCCGTAACAAGGCAAAGCCCCGACAGATTCCAAGGTGGCAGACAGGAAAGGAAAAGCTTCCCGAAAAAAAGACTTGAGGAAATGTAATGCCTAATCCTGTCTCTCCTCTCCTCTCCTCTCCTCTCCTCTCCTCTCCTCTCCTCTCCTCTCCTCTCCTCTCCTCTCCTCTCCCCTCTCTCTCTCTCTCTCTCTCTCTCTCCTCTCCTCTCCTGTCTCTCTCTCTCTCTCTCTCTCTCTCTCTCTCTCTCTCCCCTACTCTCCCCTCATCGCCTCTCCTCTCCAATCCCCCCTCTCCTCTCCTCTCCTCTCCTCTCCTCTCCTCTCCTCTCCTCTCCTCTCCTCTCCTCTCCTCTCCTCTCCTCTCCTCTCCTCTCCTTTCCTCTCCTCCTGGAGATTGTTGCTGACAGGCTGATCCTCGTCCTGGGGCTGGTTGCTGATAGGCTGGTCCTGGGGATGGTTGCTGACAGGCTGGTCCTGGGGCTGGTTGCTGATAGGCTGGTCCTGGGGATGGTTGCTGACAGGCTGGTCCTGGGGCTGGTTGCTGACAGGCTGGTCCTGGGGCTGGTTGCTGACAGGCTGGTCCTGGGGCTGGTTGCTGATAGGCTGGTCCTGGGGCTGGTTGCTGATAGGCTGGTCCTGGGGATGGTTGCTGACAGGCTGGTCCTGGGGCTGGTTGCTGACAGGCTGGTCCTGGGGCTGGTTGCTGACAGGCTGGTCCTGGGGCTGGTTGCTGACAGGCTGGTCCTGGGGCTATTTATTTATTGTCCCGCCTCCAATGTGCACCTGGCTGGGGTAGAGTGTGGGTAAATAACGCATGTTTAACAATGTATCTAAATAATGTCTTGTAATAACATTGTGCAGGTTCCCACAATAGAGAATGTATTGGAATGGTCTGGTCTGGATTCATAGAGAACATATTGAAATGGTCTGGATTCAGAGAGAACATATTGAAATGGTCTGGTCTCATAGAGAACGTATTGAAATGGTCTGGTTTCATAGAGAACGTATTGAAATGGTCTGGTCTCATAGAGAACGTATTGAAATGGTCTGGTTTCATAGAGAACGTATTGAAATGGTCTCGTCTCATAGAGAACGTATTGAAATGGTCTGGTCTCGTCTCATAGAGAACGTATTGAAATGGTCTGGTTTCATAGAGAACGTATTGAAATGGTCTGGTTTCATAGAGAACATATTGAAATGGTCTGGTTTCATAGAGAACATATTGAAATGGTCTGGTTTCATAGAGAACCTATTGAAATGGTCTGGTTTCATAGAGAATGTATTGTAATGGTCTGGTTTCATAGGGAACATATTGAAATGGTCTGGTTTCATAGATAACGTATTGAAATGGTCTGGTTTCATAGAGAACATATTGAAATGGTCTGGTCTCATAGAGAACGTATTGAAATGGTCTGGTTTCATAGAGAACATATTGAAATGGTCTGGTTTCATAGACAACGTATTGAAATGGTCTGGTTTCATAGAGAATGTATTGTAATGGTCTGGTTTCATAGAGAACATATTGAAATGGTCTGGTTTCATAGATAACGTATTGAAATGGTCTGGTCTCATAGAGAATGTATTGAAATGGTCTGGTTTCATAGAGAACATATTGAAATGGTCTGGTTTCATAGACAACGTATTGAAATGGTCTGGTTTCATAGACAACGTATTGAAATGGTCTGGTTTCATAGACAACGTATTGAAATGGTCTGGTTTCATAGAGAACATATTGAAATGGTCTGGTTTCATAGACAACGTATTGAAATGGTCTGGTTTCATAGACAACATATTGAAATGGTCTGGTTTCATAGAGAACGTATTGAAATGGTTCGGTCTCATAGAGAACGTATTGAAATGGTCTGGTTTCATAGAGAACGTATTGAAATGGTCTCGTCTCATAGAGAATGTTTTGAAATGGTCTGGTCTCATAGAGAACGTATTGAAATGGTCTGGTTTCATAGAGAACGTATTGAAATGGTCTCGTCTCATAGAGAACGTATTGAAATGGTCTGGTCTCATAGAGAACGTATTGAAATGGTCTGGTCTCATAGAGAACATATTGAAATGGTCTGGTTTCATAGAGAACGTATTGAAATGGTCTCGTCTCATAGAGAACGTATTGAAATGGTCTGGTTTCATAGAGAACATATTGAAATGGTCTCGTCTCATAGAGAATGTTTTGAAATGGTCTGGTCTCATAGAGAACGTATTGAAATGGTCTGGTTTCATAGAGAACGTATTGAAATGGTCTCGTCTCATAGAGAACGTATTGAAATGGTCTGGTCTCATAGAGAACGTATTGAAATGGTCTGGTCTGGATTCATAGAGAACATATTGAAATGGTCTGGATTCATAGAGAACGTATTGAAATGGTCTGGATTCATAGAGAACGTATTGAAATGGTCTGGTTTCATAGAGAACGTATTGAAATGGTCTGGTCTGGTCTCATAGAGAACGTATTGAAATGGTCTGGTTTCATAGAGAACGTATTGAAATGGTCTGGTCTGGTCTCATAGAGAACGTATTGAAATGGTCTGGTTTCATAGAGAACGTATTGAAATGGTCTGGTTTCATAGAGAACGTATTGAAATGGTCTGGTCTGGTCTCATAGAGAACGTATTGAAATGGTCTGGTTTCATAGAGAACGTATTGAAATGGTCTGGTTTCATAGAGAACGTATTGAAATGGTCTGGTCTGGTCTCATAGAGAACGTATTGAAATGGTCTGGTTTCATAGAGAACGTATTGAAATGGTCTGGTTTCATAGAGAACGTATTGAAATGGTCTGGTCTGGTCTCATAGAGAACGTATTGAAATGGTCTGGTTTCATAGAGAACGTATTGAAATGGTCTGGTTTCATAGATAACGTATTGAAATGGTCTGGTTTCATAGAGAACATATTGAAATGGTCTGGTCTCATAGAGAACATATTGAAATGGTCTGGTCTGGTCTCATAGAGAACGTATTGAAATGGTCTGGTCTCGTCTCATAGAGAACATATTGAAATGGTCTGGTTTCATAGAGAACGTATTGAAATGGTCTGGTTTCATAGAGAACATATTGAAATGGTCTGGTTTCATAGACAACGTATTGAAATGGTCTGGTTTCATAGAGAACATATTGAAATGGTCTGGTCTCATAGAGAACGTATTGAAATGGTCTGGTTTCATAGAGAACATATTGAAATGGTCTGGTCTCATAGAGAACATATTGAAATGGTCTGGTCTGGTCTCATAGAGAACGTATTGAAATGGTCTGGTCTCGTCTCATAGAGAACATATTGAAATGGTCTGGTTTCATAGAGAACGTATTGAAATGGTCTGGTTTCATAGAGAACATATTGAAATGGTCTGGTTTCATAGACAACGTATTGAAATGGTCTGGTTTCATAGAGAACATATTGAAATGGTCTGGTTTCATAGAGAACATATTGAAATGGTCTGGTTTCATAGACAACGTATTGAAATGGTCTGGTTTCATAGAGAACGTATTGAAATGGTCTGGTTTCATAGAGAACATATTGAAATGGTCTGGTTTCATAGACAACGTATTGAAATGGTCTGGTTTCATAGAGAACATATTGAAATGGTCTGGTTTCATAGAGAACATATTGAAATGGTCTGGTTTCATAGAGAACGTATTGAAATGGTCTGGTTTCATAGAGAACGTATTGAAATGGTCTGGTCTCACAGAGAATGTTTTGAAATGGTCTGGTCTCATAGAGAACGTATTGAAATGGTCTGGTTTCATAGAGAACATATTGAAATGGTCTGGTTTCATAGAGAACATATTGAAATGGTCTCGTCTCATAGAGAACGTATTGAAATGGTCTGGTCTCATAGAGAACATATTGAAATGGTCTGGTTTCATAGAGAACGTATTGAAATGGTCTCGTCTCATAGAGAACGTATTGAAATGGTCTGGTCTCATAGAGAACGTATTGAAATGGTCTCGTCTCATAGAGAACATATTGAAATGGTCTGGTTTCATAGAGAACGTATTGAAATGGTCTGGTTTCATAGAGAACGTATTGAAATGGTCTGGTCTCATAGAGAACGTATTGAAATGGTCTCGTCTCATAGAGAACATATTGAAATGGTCTGGTCTCATAGAGAACGTATTGAAATGGTCTCGTCTCATAGAGAACATATTGAAATGGTTTCATCACAATATAAACAAAATGAAGCCTTGTTTTCCCCCTGGCTGTTCCCCTCTTACAGTATATGCTACCATTTGGATTAGATGGCGATTTGTCATGAGGTCCGATAATGTAAAGCTATTATAGTGTTGAATGTAAAGCTATTATAGAGTTGAATGTAAAGCTATTATAGAGTTGAATGTAAAGCTATTATAGTGTTGAATGTATTATAGTGTTGAATGTAAAGCTATTATAGAGTTGAATGTAAAGCTCTTATAGTGTTGAATGTAAAGCTATTACAGTGTTGAATGTAAAGCTATTATAGTGTTGAATGTATTATAGTGTTGAATGTAAAGCTATTATAGTGTTGAATGTAATATTATTGTAGTGTTGAATGTAAAGCTATTATAGTGTTGAATGTATTATAGTGTTGAATGTAAAGCTATTATAGTGTTGAATGTAAAGCTATTACAGTGTTGAATGTAAAGCTATTATAGAGTTGAATGTAAAGCTATTATAGTGTTGAATGTATTATAGTGTTGAATGTAAAGCTATTATAGTGTTGAATGTAAAGATATTACAGTGTTGAATGTAAAGCTATTATAGAGTTGAATGTAAAGCTAATATAGTGTTGAATGTAAAGCTATTACAGTGTTGAATGTAAAGCTATTATAGAGTTGAATGTAAAGCTATTATAGAGTTGAATGTAAAGCTATTATAGTGTTGAATGTAAAGCTATTATAGTGTTGAATGTAAAGCTATTATAGTGTTGAATGTATTATAGTGTTGAATGTAAAGCTATTATAGTGTTGAATGTAAAGCTCTTATAGAGTTGAATGTAAAGCTATTATAGAGTTGAATGTAAAGCTATTATAGTGTTGAATGTAAAGCTATTATAGTGTTGAATGTAAAGCTATTATAGTGTTGAATGTAAAGCTTTTATAGAGTTGAATGTAAAGCTATTATAGAGTTGAATGTAAAGCTATTACAGTGTTGAATGTAAAGCTGGTGAGGTGTTTCCATTATTTTTTAACTTTGTGTTGTAGCTCTGGGTCTCTCTCTGTCTCCCCTTCTCTGTCTCTCTCTCTCTCTCTCTCTCTCTCTCCCTCTCTCTCTCTCCACGTCTCACTATGTCTCTCTCCATCTCTGTCTCCCCTTCTCTCTCTCTCTCTCTCTCTCTCTCTCTCTCCCTCTCTCTCTCCCTGTCTCACTATGTCTCTCTCTCTCTCTCTGTCTCTCTCTCTCTCTCTGTCTCCCCTTCTCTCTGTCTCTCTCTTTCTCTCTGTCTCCCCTTCTCTCTCTCTCCCCCCTTCTCTCTCTCTCTCTGTCTGTCTCCCCTTCTCTCTCTTTCTCCCCGTCTCACTATGTCTCTCTCTGTCTCTCTTTCTCTCTCTCTCTGTCTCCCCTTCTCTCTCTCTCTCTCTCTCTCTCTCTCTCTCTCTCTCTCTCTCTCTCTCTCTGTCTCCACTTCTCTCTCTCTCTCTCGCTCTCTCTTGCTCTGTCTCCCCTTCTCTCTCTCTCTCTCCCTCTCTCTCTCTCTCTCTCTCTCTCTGTCTCTGTCTCCCCTTCTTTCCCACTCTCTCACTCTCTCTCTCTCTCTCTCTCTCTCTCTCTCTCTCTCTCTCTTTCTCAATTCAATTCAATTCAATTCAATTCAAGGGGCTTTATTGTCATGGGAAACGTGTGTTAACATTGCCGAAGCAAGTGAGGTAGATAATATACAAAAGTTTCAAAACAATAAAGATATTACAAATGTCATATTACTTATATATACAGTGTTGAAACAATGTACAAATGGTTAAAGTCTCTCTCTTTCTTTCTCTCTTTCTCTCCCTCCCTCTCTATCTATCTTTCCCTCTGTCTCCTACTGTTGTGTTGACACCAGACAGACAAGGCCAGGCACTTTGCAAATAAACTGTGGAAGCACTTCAAGGCCTCAGGTCAAGTTTATGTATAACAGCTGAAATTCCATTGTGTCCGAGTCTCTCTTTTGTCACGTTTCTTTTGTCATGTCTCTCTCTCTCTCTCTCTATTGCTCTCTCTCTCTCCTCTCTCTCTCTCTCTGTCTCTCTCACCCCCCCTCTCTCTCTCTGTCTCTGTCTCTCTCTCCCTCTCTCTCTTGCTCTCTCTCTGTCCCTTCTCTCTCTCTCTTGTTGTCTCTCTCTCTCTCTCTCCCTCCAAATCTTTCTCTTTCTATCCCGGCCGTCTCTAATGTTTCCACAGAAAGAGATGAGGGGATCAACCGCCTCAATAATGACCTCCTTCTCACCCCCCCCCCCTCCCTCTCCCTTCCTCAACGTGTCCTGAGCAACTTTCTCCAAACTCCTTTCTCTAGGCTCTTGTGAAGCGATGAAAGAGAAACTAACCAGCATGTCAGGAGAACTCAGCTGCCTAGCAACGGGGCCACAGTTGAACTGTGCTTTGCTTCAGGTCTTGAGTAATGGAAATTGACAACGTTAAGCCCAGTCACAAGTGTTGTTTGTCACCTCTTAAATGCAAAAGAAAACTACATTGTTTTGTCCAAGGTATTGGGCATGATTGATGTCTTAGAGCCACAATGACATCATTCATTTCCTCCTTGTGTTTTTCTGCCTGGATTGATGTCATATCTTTTCATGGTTTAGGGTTAGGGTTAGGGTTAATATTTAATGTTCTGGAGGAGCATGAAAACGCCTTGGCTTTTCATCTGTGAGCAGACGACAGCGAGAGGACGGGAGAAGGGAGGAGAGGAGAGGACAGGAGAGGAGAGGTGATAAGAGGAGAGGTTAGGAGAGGAAAGGTGATAAGAGGAGAGGACGGGAGAGTTAGAGGTGATAAGAGGAGAGGATGGCAGAGGAGAGGAGAGGAGAGGAGAGGAGAGGACGGGAGAGGACGGGAGAAGGGAGGAGAGGAGAAGACGGGAGAAGGGAGGAGAGGAGAGGAGAGGAGAGGTGATAAGAGGAGAGGATAGGAGATGAGAGGAGAGGACGGGAGAGGAGAGGTGATAAGAGGAGAGGACGGGAGAGGAGAGGATGGGAGAGGAGAGGAAAGGAGAGGAGAGGACGGGAGAAGGGAGGAGAGGAGAGGACAGGAGAGAGGAGGAGAGGAGAGGAGAGGTGATAAGAGGAGAGGGCGGGAGAGGATAGGAAAGGAGAGGAGAGGAAGGGAGAGGAGAGGAGAGGAGGAGAGGTGATAAGAGGAGAGGAGAGGAGGAGAGGTGATAAGAGGAGAGGACGGGAGAGGAGAGGATGGGAGTGCCGAGCCGAAGAGAAGGTTGCAGAATTCTTGGAACTGGTGAAGTTGAATCATCCTGCCTCCATCTCACCCAGAAATAATTTAGGAAGAATCTTAGCCCTTTTAAGATCCACCACAATACCCCGAGAAGGGGCCAAAGGAGGTTCGAGAACAACATCGAGACTAAAAACATCAACGTCTCTAAACCTGGTTCTGTTAGTTTTGAGACTGTAGGCTTTTGTGATTTTTTTTTTCAGCTTGGGTTGTAACACATATGAAGTGGGAATGACAGTTTATCATCTGAGTCATTGAGCATACGCTCTTATCCAGAGTGACTTACAATTGGTACATCAACAGATCAGATAGGCATAAGACCGCTCAACAATTAATCAAATGGCTACCCGGACTATTCCCCCTTTGTTTTTACAGTACTGCTACTCGCTGTTTATTATCTATGCAATTTTACAAATGACCTCGACTAACCTGCACATTGACTCTGTACTGGTTCCCCCGGTAAATAGCCTCATTACTGTTATGGAATTTTCTTGGATTATTTTATTTGCTTATTTTTGTTTATTTAGTAAATAAAATCAATTTTTTGAACTGCGTTGATGATTAAGGACTTGTAAGTAAGTTTAAGGTTACATCCGCCCCGCTCAACGCCAGACAGATGCATTCACCAGCTCTGTATTTGATTGTATGATATGGAGGCTGAGAGTTACTTCCACCCCAAAGAACCGTGTTCAAAGGCCCAACTGACACAATAAGAAAGCCATCCATCACAAAGAGAGACAGACAATTACTGTAAAGAAAAATGGTAGTCTCTCTCTCTCTCTCTCTCTCTCTCTCTCTCTGTCTCTCTCTCTCTCTCTCTCTCTCTCTCTCTCTCTCTCTCTCTCTCTCTCTCTCTCTCTCTGTCTCTCTCTCTCTCTCTCTCTCTCTCTCTCTCTCTGTCTCTCTCTCTCTCTCTCTCTCTCTCTCTCTCTCTCTCTCTCTCTCAATTTAAATTTAAGGGGCTTTATTGGCATGGGAAACATATGTTTACATTGCTAAAGCAAGTGAAATAGATAAGGAACAAAAGTGAAATATATAATTAAGAAGCCCTCCTGTTCTCCACTCATTACCTGTATGTTAACATTGCCAAAGCAACTGAAATAGATAATAAACAAAGTGAAATAAACAATAAAAATGAACAGTCAACATTACACATACAGAAGTTCCAAAACAATAAAGACATGTCAAATGTCATATTACGTATATATACAGTGTTGTAACGATGTGCAAATGGTTAAAGTACAAAAGGGAAATAATTAAGCATAAATATGGGTTGTTTTTACAATGGTGTTTGTTCTTCACTGGTTGACCTTTTCTTTTGGCAACAGGTCACAAATCTTGACGCTGTGAAGGGACAATGTGGTGTTTCACCCTTTCTTTCTCTCTCTCTCACTGTCTGTTTCTCTGTCTCTCTCTCTCTCTCATGCTATCTCTGTTTCTCTGTCTCTCTCTCTCACTCTGTTTCTCTCTCACTCTGTTTCTCTCTCACTCTGTTTCTCTCTCTCTGTCTCTCTCTCCTCCCCTCTCTATCACCCCTACTACCACCACCACTACACTGCTATCACCCCTACTACCACCACCACCACTACACTGCTATCACCCCTACTACCACCACCACCACGACACTGCTATCACCCCTACTACCACCACCACTACACTGCTATCACCCCTACTACCAGCAGTGCTGGAATCAGCTTGGTTGGTAAGGTCCAAACACCAGCTGACTGAGAGGGCTCGTTTCTGGGCTCAGCTCTTGGTTGGTAAGGTCCAAACACCAGCTGACTGAGATGGCTTGTTTCTGGGCTCAGCTCTTGGTTGGTAAGGTCCAAACACCAGCTGACTGAGAGGGCTTGTTTCTGGGCTCAGCTCTTGGTTGGTAAGGTCCAAACACCAGCTGACTGAGAGGGCTTGTTTCTGGGCTCAGCTCTTGGTTGGTAAGGTCCAAACACCAGCTGACAGAGATGGCTTGTTTCTGGGCTCAGCTCTTGGTTGGTAAGGTCCAAACACCAGCTGACTGAGAGGGCTTGTTTCTGTGCTCAGCTCTTGGTTGGTAAGGTCCAAACACCAGCTGACAGAGATGGCTTGTTTCTGGGCTCAGCTCTTGGTTGGTAAGGTCCAAACACCAGCTGACTGAGAGGGCTTGTTTCTGTGCTCAGCTCTTGTGCTTTCAATTGGAGACTTGAATTTGGACTTGAATTTAGGTGTAGCCAAAATTATAATGATATTTTCTGTATTTTCATTACCACTGGAATGCGGACGAATTCTCCCTACATGCGTTAGTGTGTATTTCTCTGGAATTTTCCGACAGAATTCTACATGCAGGGCTTCAATTGGATATCTGTCTGAGATTTTAAAGTCCAGTTTATTGAGTGGCCCCCAAACCTCACTTCCCGTAAAGAGCAGTAGGATTACACAGTCAAATATTTTGGTTCTAATTCTAATTGGGATGTTGATTTTGAATAATTATTTTTTTATTGCTTTCAACGCTCTGCTGGGTTTTTATTTGAGTGCATTCACTGCCATATCAACACTTCTTCAGGATCTGTGTTTCTTCCACGGGATGAGCTAACGTAGGATAACGTAGGCTAACGTAGGCTAACGTAGGCTAACGTAGGCTAACGTAGGATAACGTAGGCTAACGTAGGCTAACGTAGGCTAACGTAGGCTAATGCGATTAGCATGAGGTTGTAAGTAACAAGAACATTTCCCAGGATATAGACATATCTGATATTGGCAGGGAGCTTAAATTCTTGTTACTCTAACTGCACTGTCCAATTTACAGTAGCTTTTACAATGAAATAATACCATGCTATTGTTTGAGGAGAGTGCACAATTTTGAACATGAAAAGTTATTAATAAACAAATTAGGCACATTTGTGCAGTTTTGATACATTTTGAACAGAAATGCAATGGTTCATTGGATCAGTCTAAAACGTTGCACATACACTGCTGCCATCTAGTGGCCAACATCTAAATGCACCTGGCCTGGAATAATACATTATGGCCTTTATCTTGCATTTCAAAGAAGATGGTACAAAAAAGTACAAAATAATGGTTGTTTTTTTCTTTGTATTATCTTTTACCAGATCTATTGTCTTATATTCTCCTACATTTCTATCACATGTCCACAAACTTCAAAGTGTTTCCTTTCAAATGGTACCAAGAATATGCATATCCTTGCTTCAGGGCCTGAGCTACAGGCAGTTAGATTTGGGTATGCCATTTTTACCTCTGTGTCAAATAGTGTGAGTCCTGGAGCTGCAGAATGGTCCAACATGTCTGCTAATGCATTGATATAAATGTTGAAAAGGTTTGGGCTCAAACTGCAGCCTGGTCTCACACCTCGAAGTTGCGAAATTAAATGCGTTCTTTGGTTTTTTGATTTTTATTGCGTACTTGTTTTATTCATTCATCTTACCACCCACTTTGGAGAATGTTGAAGAATAGATGTCCAAATAGAACCGAATGCTTCAATAAAGCAAGCAATGTTTTCGCCTTGTTTTTTAGTGGGCGTGTTAATTTGTGTGTGTATATGGTCAGTAGTGTGAATTTAACATTTACTTATCAGTTCTTTCTTGAAGAAAGTTTAGAATTCTTGAATTCAAAATGCTCCAAAAAAAACATTTTCCAAGTTGCTGTTTAAGCAAATTCCCCTGTAATTATTGGGGTCTGATTTGTCTCCACTTTTGTGGATCAGGGAGAGGAGCCCCTGGTTCCAGTCAGGGAAGCAGACAGAAATTTAATTTTAATTTTGAACATTTTTATTACAGCATTTTGCAACTCAGGTGTTTTTCAAGATTTGAGATTTTCATTTAGTTCTTGTTTCATTTAGCTCTAGTTGAAATATTGGGTAATCTAATTCATTTTGGTTGTTTTTACTTGACTGATTCAAGGATGTTGAATTATTCTTGAATTTCTAGTTGGTTATTTTGTAAGTCTTTTTGTGCAATGTTTTTGTATAAATCCTAATTATTGTGGCTTTGTCGTGCTTAAATCATTCCATATGTCCCAGAACTTATTTTGGTCAATTGCGTTTTCATTTTCCTCAAGTGTCTTACTGGTATAATTCGATGTCTTGCGTTTAAGTGTATGTTTCTACTGTTTCAGAGTTTCAAATTATTCATAGCGTAGCTCTGGGTTGTTTTGCTGCTTATCGAGGCTGATTGAATTGTTTTGCTGCCAGACAAGGCTCCGCTGATAGCCAGGTGTAGTGGTGGTAAGGTGTCGGGACAGCTTTATGAGGGGCCCTAACAATTTGTGGGCACCTCTTGTTGCCGTTACACTGTAATTAATGTACAGTTTTTTTGAGTTTCACCCACCAAGATTGACATGCTGAAATTGCCACTGCTAAAGGGTCCCCTCTGATTCTTCCGTTAAGCATGTACAGGCCTAAGGCTCGACAGAGATGCACTAACTCCTTCCTGTTTTTGTTCAGTATTTGGTCAGGACTATTTCTATTATTTATAATAGGGCTACTGTACAAGGAGGGGTGTCCAAATATATCGTGGTTACCTCCCTCATCAGTGCAGTCGGGCTCAGAACCTGTTCAAACATTGTAATCTCTATCAAGAAGCACTTTACCCTCTGCCTGAAATTGAATGATTTCTGTTTGGAGATGCCAAAAAACTGATCATCATAATAGGATGAATCTGAAGGAGCAATATGTATAATCCCATTAACTAAACACTGAGAAATGGGCTATCCCTTTAATATAGAGGGGACCAAGTTAACTAAACACTGAGAAATGGACTATCCCTTTAATATAGAGGAGCCTTGTTAACTAAACACTGAGAAACGGGCTATCCCTTTAATATAGAAAGGAACCATGTTAACTAAACACTGAGAAATGGGCTATCCCTTTAATGACCTGTCGGAGAGGGGCGGAGAATGGGGGGGGGTCGGGAGTTCTATTCGGTTTAAGAGGAAACCAATTAATGCAGGATTAACATTCATGGTTATTTACAGTTGCTTTTGTGCCTGTTCCTGCACTCTGACTTAATCTGGGGGAGAATGGAGTGAGAGAGAGAGAGAGAAAGAGAGAGAGATTTAAAAGGTGGTGAATTCAGCAGTGGAGACGCAGGGATAATGGGTGTTTTTTTGGATGGAGGGGAGAGAGAGGCGCAGGCAGAGAGGTGGCTGGGTCCATTGTGAGGACACCAACTCTCCTGATGTCCTCTCAATCACCACAACACTCACAGGAAGCCTCTACAAAGCCCATCTGCCATCTTTAATTCCCAGACAACCCCAGCCTACAGGCAAACCCTATACCCCAGATACAGCCTAATACCCCAGATACAGCCCTCTACCGCAGATACAGCCCTATACCCCAGATACAGCCCTCTACCCCAGATACAGCCCTATACCTCCGATAAAGCCCTATACCTCCGATACAGCCCTATACCCCAGACACAGCCCTCTACCGCAGATACAGCCCTATACCCCAGATACAGCCCTCTACCCCAGATACAGCCCTATACCTCCGATAAAGCCCTATACCTCCGATACAGCCCTATACCCCAGATACAGCCCTCTACCGCAGATACAGCCCTATACCCCAGATACAGCCCTCTACCGCAGATACAGCCCTATACCCCAGATACAGCCCTATACCCCAGATACAGCCTTATACCCCAGATACAGCCCTATACCTCCGATACAGCCCTATACCCCAGATACAGCCCTCTACCGCAGATACAGCCCTATACCCCAGATACAGCCGTATACCGCAGATACAGCCTTATACCCCAGATACAGCCTTATACCCCAGATACAGCCCTATACCCCAGATACAGCCGTATACCCCAGATACAGCCCTAAACCCCAGATACAGCCTTATACACCAGATAAAACAGCCCTATACCCCAGATACAGCCTCATACCCCAGATACAGCCCTATACCTCCGATACAGCCCTATACCCCAGATACAGCCCTCTACCCCAGATACAGCCCTATACCCCAGATACAGCCCTCTACCCCAGATACAGCCGTATACCCCAGATACAGCCCTCTACCCCAGATACAGCCCTATACCCCAGATACAGCCCTCTACCCCAGATACAGCCCTATACCCCAGATACAGCCCTATACCCCAGATACAGCCGTATACCCCAGATACAGCCGTATACCCCAGATACAGCCCTCTACCCCAGATACAGCCCTATACCCCAGATACCGCCCTCTACCCCAGATACAGCCCTATACCCCAGATACAGCCCTATACCCCAGATACAGCCCTATACCCCAGATACAGCCCTATACCGTAGATACAGCCGTATACCCCAGATACAGCCGTATACCCGAGATACAGCCCTCTACCCCAGATACAGCCCTATACCCCAGATACCGCCCTCTACCCCAGATACAGCCCTATACCCCAGATACAGCCCTATACCCCAGATACAGCCCTATACCCCAGATACAGCCCTATACCCCAGATACAGCCCTATACCCCAGATACAGCCGTATACCCCAGATACAGCCCTATACCCCAGATACAGCCCTATACCTAAGATACAGCCCTATACCCCAGATACAGCCCTATACCCCATATACAGCCCTATACCCCAGATACAGCCCTATACCCCAGATACAGCCCTATACCCCAGATACAGCCGTATACCCCAGATACACCCCTATACCCCAGATACAGCCCTATACCCGAGATACAGCCCTATACCCCAGATACAGCCCTATACCCCATATACAGCCCTATACCCCAGATACAGCCGTATACCCCAGATACAGCCCTATACCCCAGATACAGCCGTATACCGCAGATACAGCCCTATACCCCAGATACAGCCCTATACCCCAGATACAGCCCTATACCCCAGATACAGCCAAATACCCCAGATACAGCCGTATACCCCAGATACACCCATAAACCCCAGATACAGCCTTATACACCAGATACAGCCCTCTACCCCAGATACAGCCCTCTACCCCAGATACAGCCCTCTACCCCAGATACAGCCCTATACCCCAGATACAGCCCTCTACCCCAAATACAGCCCTCTACCCCAGATACAGCCCTATACCCCAGATACAGCCGTATACCGCAGATACAGCCCTATACCCCAGATACAGCCCTATACCCCAGATACAGCACTATACCCCAGATACAGCCGTATACCCCAGATACAGCCCTCTAACCCAGATACAGCCGTATACCCCAGATACAGCCCTATACCCCAGATACAGCCCTATACCCCAGATACAGCCCTCTACCCCAGATACAGCCCTCTACCCCAGATACAGCCCTATACCCCAGATACAGCCCTCTACCCAAAATACAGCCCTATACCCCAGATACAGCCCTATACCCCAGATACAGCCGTATACCCCAGATACAGCCGTATACCCCAGATACCGCCCTATACCCAAGATACAGCCCTCTACCCCAGATACAGCCTTATATACCCCAGATACAGCCATCTACCCCAAATACAGCCCTCTACCCCAGATACAGCCCTCTACCCCAGATACAGCCTTATACCCCAGATACACCCATATACCCCAGATACAGCCTTATACCCCAGATACAGCCTTATACCCCAGATACAGCCCTATTCCACAGATACAGCCCTATGCCCCAGATACAGCCCTATACCCCAGATACAGCCCTATACCCCAGATACAGCCTTATACCCCAGATACAGCCTTATATCCGAGAATCAGCCCTATACCACAGATACAGCCCTATACCCCAGATACAGCCCTATACCCCAGATACAGCCCTATACCCCAGATACCGCCCTATACCCCAGATACAGCCCTCTACCCCAGATACAGCCTTATACCCCAGATACAGAAATCTACCCCAAATACAGCCCTCTACCCCAGATACAGCCCTCTACCCCAGATACAGCCTTATACCCCAGATACACCCATATACCCCAGATACAGCCTTATACCCCAGATACAGCCTTATACCCCAGATACAGCCCTATTCCCCAGATACAGCCCTATGCCCCAGATACAGCCCTATACCCCAGATACAGCCCTATACCCCAGATACAGCCTTATACCCCAGATACAGCCCTCTACCCCAGATACAGCCCTCTACCCCAGATACAGCCCTATACCCCAGATACAGCCTTATACCCCAGATACAGCCTTATACCCCAGATACAGCCTTATACCCCAGATACAGCCCTATACCCCAGATACAGCCCTCTACCCCAGATACGGCCCTCTACCCCAGATAAAGCCTAATACCCCAGATACAGCCTTATACTCTATATACAGCCCTCTTCCCCAGATAAAGCCTAATACCCCAGATACTGCCTTATACTCTATATACAGCCCTCTACCCCAAATACAGCCCTAAACCACAGATACAACCTTATACCCCAGATACAGCCTCATACCCCAGATACAGCCCTATACCCCAGATACAGCCCTCTACCCCAGATACGGCCCTCTACCCCAGATAAAGCCTAATACCCCAGATACAGCCTTATACTCTATATACAGCCCTCTACCCCAGATACAGCCCTCTTCCCCAGATAAAGCCTAATACCCCAGATACTGCCTTATACTCTATATACAGCCCTCTACCACAGATACAGCCCTATACCGCAGATACAGCCTTATACCCCAGATACAGCCTTATACCCCCGATACAGCCTTATACCCCCGATACAGCCCTCTACCCCAGATACAGCCCTAAACCACAGATACAACCTTATACCCCAGATACAGCCCTATACCCCAGATACAGCCTAATACCCCAGATACAGCCTTATACTCTATATACAGCCCTCTACCCCAGATACAGCCCTCTTCCCCAGATAAAGCCTAATACCCCAGATACTGCCTTATACTCTATATACAGCCCTCTACCACAGATACAGCCCTATACCAAAGATACAGCCTTATACCCCAGATACAGCCTTATACCCCCGATACAGCCTTATACCCCCGATACAGCCCTCTACCCCAGATACAGCCCTAAACCACAGATACAACCTTATACCCCAGATACAGCCCTATACCCCAGATACAGCCTAATACCCCAGATACTGCCTTATACTCTATATACAGCCCTCTACCACAGATACAGCCCTATACCGCAGATACAGCCTTATACCCCAGATACAGCCTTATACCCCCGATACAGCCCTCTACCCCAGATACAGCCCTAAACCACAGATACAACCTTATACCCCAGATACAGCCCTATACCCCAGATACAGCCCTCTACCCCAGATACAGCCCTCTACCCCAGATACAGCCCTATACCCCAGATACAGCCCTATACCCCAGATACAGCTTTATACCACAGGCCTATAACCCAAAATGTACACCCCAGCCCCAGTTGCAGCACATAGTAAAAGCCCTACCCCCAGCACTATACCTCAGCCCTACATCACAGACCTATACCCCAGCCCTGTACCCCAGCCCTATATCCCAGCCCCATATCCCAGCACTGAACCCCAGCCCTATATCCCAGCCCTATACCCCAGCCCTATATCCCAGCTCCATAAACCAGCCCTGTACCCCAGCCCTACAATTCACCCCTATACTCAAGCCCTATACCCCAGCCCTATATCCCAGCACAATATCGCAGCCCTATATCCCAGCCCCATACCCCAGCCCTGTACCCCAGCCCTATATCCCAGCACAATATCCCAGCCCTATATCCAAGCCCTATTTCCCATCCCTATATCCCAGCCCAATATCCCAACCCTATATCCCACCCCATCCCTAGACCCCACCCCTAAACTCTAGCCCTATACTCCACCCGTATACTCTTGCCGTATACCACAGCTCTATACCCCAGCCCTATACCCCACCCCTATACCACAGCCCTATATCAAAGCACTATTCCCCAGCCCTATACCTACCCCAGCCCTATACCCCAGCCTTATACTCCACACCCATACCCCAGCCCTATACCCCGCCCCTATACCCCAGCCTTATACTCCACACCCATACCCCAGCCCTATACCCCACCCCTATACCCCAGCCCAATAATTCAGTCCTATACCATAACCCTATACCCCAGTCCTATACACCAGCCATATACCCCAGCCCCAGTCCTATACCCTAGCCCTTTACCACAACCCTATACCCCAGCCCTTTACCCTAACCCTATACCCCAGTACTATACCTCAGCCCTTTACCCTAACCCTATACCCCAGCCCTTTACACTAACCCTATACCCCAGCCCTTTACCCTAACCCTAAACCCCAGTCCTTTACCTCAGCCCTTTACCCTAACCCTATACCTCAGCCCTTTACCCTAACCTTATACCCCAGTCCTATACCCCAGCCCTTTACCCTAACCCTATACCCCAGTCCTTTACCCTAACCCTATATCCCATCCCTTTAACCTAACCCTATACCCCAGGCTTTTACCCTAACCCTATATCCAAGCCCTTTACCCTAACCCTATACCCCAGCCCTTTACCCTAACCCAATACCACAGCCCTTTACCCTAACCCTATACCCCAACCCTATACCCCAGTCCTTTACCCTAACTCTATACCCCAGTCCTTTACCCTAACCCTATACCCCAGTCATTTACCCTAACCCTATATCCCAGCCCTTTACCCTAACCCTATACCCCAGCCCTTTTTCTAACCCTATACCCCAGCCCTTTACGCCAGTCCTATACCCCAGCCCTTTACCCTACCGCTATACCCCAGCCCTTTACCCTAACATTATACCCCAGCCCTTTACCCTAACCCAATACCCCAGCCCTTTACCCTAACCCTTTACCCCAACCCTATACCCCAGCCCTTTACCCAAACCCTATACCCCAGTCCTTTACCCTAACCCTATACCCCAGCCCTTTACCCTAACCATATACACCAGCCCTTTCCCTAACCCTATACCCCAGCCCTTTACCCTATACCTATATCCCAGCCCTAAACCCCAGCCCTTACCCTAACCCTATACCCAGTCCTTTACCCTAACCCTATACTCCAGCCCTTTACCCTAACCCTATACCCCAGCCCTTTACCCTAACCCTATACCCCAGCCCTTCAACCTAAACCTATACCCCAGTCCTATACCCTAACCCTATACCCCAGCCCCAGTCCTATACCCTAACCCTATACCTCAGCCCTTTACCCTAACCCAATACCCCAGCCCTTTACCCATTACCGTATACCCCAGCCCTTTAACCTAACCCTATACCCCAGTCCTTTACACTAACCCTATACCCCAGCCCTTTAACCTAACCCTATACCCCAGCCCTTTCACCTAACCCTATACCCCAGTCCTTTACCCTAATCCTAAACCCCAGCCCTTTACCCTTTACCCTATACCCCAGCCCTTTAACCCTATACCCCATCCCTTTACCCTAACCCTATACCCCAGTCCTTTACCCCAACCCTATACCCCAGCCCTTTACCCTATCCCTATACCCCAGCCCTTTAACCTAACCCTATACCCCAGTTCTATACCCTAACCCTATACCCCAGCCCCAGTCCCATACCCCAGTCCTATACCCTAACCCTATACCCCAGCCCTTTACCCTAACCCTATACCACTGCCCTATACCCCAGCCCTTTACCCTAACCCTATATCCCAGCTCTATAACAAAGCCCTTTACCCTAACCCTATGCCCCAGCCCTTTACCCTAACCCTATACCCCAGCCATTTACCCAAACCCTATACCCCAACCATTTAATCTAACCCTATACCCCAGCCCTTTACCCTATACCCCAGCCATATACCCCAGCACCAGCCCTATACCCCAGCCCTTCACCTTAACCCTATACCTCAGTCCTACACCCTAACCCTATACCCCAGCCCTTTACCATAACCCTATACCCCAGTCCCATACCCTAACCCTATACCCCAGCCCATTAACCTAACCCTAAACCCCAGTCCTATATCCCAGCCCTTTACAGTATTCTATACCCCAGTCCTTTACCCTAACCCTATACCCCAGCCCTATACCCTAGCACTATATCCCAGCCCTTTGCCCCAGCCCTTTACCCTAACCCTATACCCCAGCACTTTACCCTTTACCCTATACCCCAGCCCTTTACCCTAACCCTATATTCCAGCCCTTTACCCTAACCCTATATCCCAGTCCTATACCCTAACCCTATACCCCAGTCCTATACCCTAACCCTATACCCCAGCCCTTTACCCTAACCCTATACATCAGTAGTATACCCTAACCCTATACCCCAGCCCTTTAACCTAACCCTATATCCCAGTCCTAAACCCTAACCCTAAATCCCAGCCCTTTAACCTAACCCTATTCCCCAGTCCTATACCCTAACCCTATACCCCAGCCCTTTAACCTAACCTTATACCCCAGGACTATAGTCCCTAACCCTATACCCCAGTAATTTACCCTAACCCTAACCCCCAGTCCTTTACCCTATCCCTATACCCCAGTCATATACCCTAACCCTATACCCCAGCTCTTTACCCTAACCCTATACACCAGTCCTAGCCCAAAACCCCAGCACTTTACCCTAACCCTTTACTCTAAACCTATACCCCAGCCCTTTACCCTAACCCTATCCCCCAGTCCTTTACCCTAATGGTCTGCCAGGGATAAGCCAGTGATCAGCCAGGGATCAGACAGGGATCAGCCAGTGATCAGCCAGGGATCAGCCAGTGATCAGCCAGGGATCAGACAGGGATCAGCCAATGATCAGCCAGGGATCAGACAGGGATCAGCCAGGGATCAGCCAGGGATCAGCCAGTGATCAGCCAGGGATCAGACAGGGATCAGACAGGGATCAGCCAGTGATCAGCCAGGGATCAGACAGGGATCAGCCAGGGATCAGCCAGGGATCAGACAGGGATCAGCCAGGGATCAGACAGGGATCAGCCAGGGATCAGACAGGGATCAGACAGGGATCAGCCAGGGATCAGACAGTGATCAGCCAGGGATCAGACAGGGATCAGCCAGGGATCAGACAGGGATCAGACAGGGATCAGCCAGGGATCAGACAGGGATCAGCCAGGGATCAGACAGGGATCAGACAGGGATCAGCCAGTGATTAGACAGGGATCAGCCAGGGATCAGACAGGGATCAGACAGGGATCAGCCAGTGATCAGCCAGGGATCAGACAGGGATCAGACAGGGATCAGACAGGGATCAGCCAGGGATCAGACAGGGATCAGACAGGGATCAGACAGGGATCAGACAGGGATCAGCCAGGGATCAGACAGTGATCAGCCAGGGATCAGACAGGGATCAGCCAGGGATCAGACAGGGATCAGACAGGGATCAGCCAGGGATCAGACAGGGATCAGCCAGGGATCAGACAGGGATCAGACAGGGATCAGCCAGTGATTAGACAGGGATCAGCCAGGGATCAGACAGGGATCAGACAGGGATCAGCCAGTGATCAGCCAGGGATCAGACAGGGATCAGACAGGGATCAGACAGGGATCAGACAGGGATCAGCCAGGGATCAGACAGGGATCAGACAGGGATCAGCCAGTGATCAGCCAGGGATCAGACAGGGATCAGACAGGGATCAGCCAGGGATCAGACAGGGATCAGACAGGGATCAGACAGGGATCAGCCAGTGATCAGCCAGGGATCAGACAGGGATCAGCCAGGGATCAGACAGGGATCAGACAGGGATCAGCCAGGGATCAACCAGGGATCAGACAGGGATCAGACAGGGATCAGACAGGGATCAGCCAGGGATCAGCCAGGGATCAGACAGGGATCAGACAGGGATCAGCCAGGGATCAGACAGGGATCAGACAGGGATCAGACAGGGATCAGCCAGGGATCAGACAGGGATCAGACAGGGATCAGACAGGGATCAGCCAGTGATCAGCCAGGGATCAGACAGGGATCAGACAGGGATCAGACAGGGATCAGCCAGGGATCAGCCAGGGATCAGACAGGGATCAGACAGGGATCAGCCAGGGATCAGACAGGGATCAGCCAGGGATCAGACAGGGATCAGACAGGGATCAGACAGGGATCAGCCAGTGATCAGCCAGGGATCAGACAGGGATCAGCCAGTGATCAGCCAGGGATCAGACAGGGATCAGCCAAAGCCCATTAAAGTAAATAATAGGCAGAAACGACAGTCTTAAAATTGGGAAGGAAGTTGAAGACCAGTTTGAGTTGTGAGCTCTGATTAATAGAGAAAAACATCAGGGTAGAGAAGGTAAGAGAGAGAGAGAGAGTTAAGGGTGTAGGGTGTTGGAGGGGGGCTCTGGTGGGACGGGGACGGGGAAGCGGTCAGTGGATGGTTAGATCGGGGGATACAGGTTAACATGGGAAGGAGTGTTTCTGGGGGGCCGTATAGCATCTCTACACCAGGCACCAATTAAAACAGAGACTATTATAGTAACCCCTTATAGATTATGTCCTATAATGTAGAGACTATTTTATTTACCCCTTATAGATTATGTCCTATAATATAGAGACTATTATAGTAAACCCATAAAGATGATGTCCTATAATATAGAGACTATTTTATTAACCCCTTATAGATGATGTCCTATAATATAGAGACTATTTTATTAACCTCTTATAGATTGTGTCCTATAATATAGAGACTATTATATTAACCCCTTATAGATTATTTCCTATAATATAGAGACTATTACAGTAACCCCTTATAGATTATGTCCTCTGGCTGAGCGTTGTGTCACTCTACAGAATCAGGGAGTTAACCCTGTTGTAGTTCTCTCTGAGGCGCTCCCAAACAGTGTTGTTTACAGTGGAATCCCTCACCCGTACAGTATTTTCATAAGGGATGATTGCCATTTATATCAGAAATGATGGTGAAGCTAACGATACGACACACTAAAGCCATGCTGAAAATACAGAAGGGTCACATTGTTGAAGGAGTGTAGTTACATCAAACGCTACAATTTCATCGCTACCTATCAACACCAACAACAAGCATGACGGCGTGTCACATAACAACACACCACTAACAGAAAGACTGGTGTCGACCTTCCTGACCTTGTGAAGACAAACTGTTCTCAGCTCTCCCTCCCCCGAGGGCTCGCCTCACACCCCCGTAGCACCAAGAACACCAATGACCGTACAACTCAAAGTCCCACAGCACCGATAACATCACAACTCAACGCCACTAATTGAATGTAACATAAGAAAGAGTGTGACCCTTGCTGTCAGAATCTATGGTCTGCTATATTACTATATCACTTTAACAGGTTCTGAAATAGATGATGTGGTAGGATGGATGGTTCTATACGTTCTATACATGATGGTTCTACAGTATGTTTATGTGGAAGGATGGATGGTTCTATAGTATGTTTATGTGGTAGGATGGATGGTTCTATACGTTCTATACATGATGGTTCTACAGTATGTTTATGTGGAAGGATGGATGGTTCTATACGTTCTATACATGATGGTTCTACAGTATGTTTATGTGGTAGGATGGATGGTTCTATACGTTCTATACATGATGGTTCTACAGTATGTTTATGTGGAAGGATGATGGTTCTATAGTATGTTTATGTGGAAGGATGGATGGTTCAATGCGCTCTATACATGATGGTTCTACAGTATGTTTATGTGGTAGGATGGATGGTTCTATACGTTCTATACATGATGGTTCTACAGTATGTTTATGTGGTAGGATGGATGGTTCTATACGTTCTATACATGATGGTTCTACAGTATGTTTATGTGGAAGGATGATGGTTCTATAGTATGTTTATGTGGAAGGATGGATGGTTCTATACGTTCTATACATGATGGTTCTACAGTATGTTTATGTGGAAGGATGGATGGTTCTATAGTATGTTTATGTGGAAGGATGGATGGTTCTATAGTATGTTTATGTGGAAGGATGGATGGTTCTATACGTTCTATACATGATGGTTCTACAGTATGTTTATGTGGTAGGATGGTGGATCTATAGTATGTTTATGTGGTAGGATGGATGGTTCTATACATTCTAGACATGTTGGTTCTACAGTATGTTTATGTGGTAGGATGGTGGATCTAGAGTATGTTTATGTGGTAGGATGGATGGTTCTATACATTCCAGACATGTTGGTTCTACAGTATGTTTATGTGGTAGGATGATGGTTCTACAGTATGTTTATGTGGAAGGATGGATGGTTCTATAGTATGTTTATGTGGTAGGATGGATGGTTCTATACATTCTATACATGTTGGTTCTACAGTATGTTTTTGTGATGGTGGATCAAGCTAGTGGAGTCAGCTAGCTGATGGAGGATCAAGCTAGTGGAGTTAGCTAGCTGATGGAGGATCAAGCTAGTGGAGTTAGCTAGCTGACGGTGGATCAAGCTAGTGGAGTTAGCTACCTGACGGTGGATCAAGCTAGTGGAGTTAGCTAGCTGACGGTGGATCAAGCTAGTGGAGTTAGCTAGCTGACGGTGGATCAAGCTAGTGGAGTTAGCTACCTGACGGTGGATCAAGCTAGTGGAGTTAGCTAGCTGACGGTGGATCAAGCTAGTGGAGTTAGCTAGCTGATGGAGGATCGAGCTAGTGGAGTTAGCTACCTGACGGTGGATCAAGCTAGTGGAGTTAGCTACCTGGCGGTGGATCAAGCTAGTGGAGTTAGCTACCTGACGGTGGATCAAGCTAGTGGAGTTAGCTAGCTGACGGTGGATCAAGCTAGTGGAGTTAGCTAGCTGATGGAGGATCGAGCTAGTGGAGTTAGCTAGCTGATGGAGGATCGAGCTAGTGGAGTTAGCTAGAACATAATCCAATGAATTCAATCCATTATAACACTACAGTGATAGTCTCAAATAACAAATCCTATTCCCTACAAAGTGTACTATTTTCAATCAGAGGCCATAGTGTGTTACGTGTCTGGTGGATAACCTTGTTTAGTCGATTCTACTTCCTACTTCCTCCCTATGTAACATACGCACTACCAGTCAAACGTTTGGACACGGACACTCATTCAGGGTTTTTCTTTGTTTTTACTATTCTCTACATTGTAGAATTATAGTGAAGACATCACAACTATAGAGTAACACATATGGAATCATGTAGTAACTAAAAAAAGGTGTTAAAAACAAATCATAATACATTTTAGATTTGAGATTCTTCAAAGTAGTCACCCTTTTGCCTTGATGACAGCTTTGCACCATCTTGGCGTTCTCTCATCCAGCAAAGTGTGTCCACATGTTTGACTGGTACCGTATGTAAGACGCTTGTTTATCATCACGGGCAGAGATTATTCCACTGTGCACTTGAGCTCTGTCCGGGATTTAACCTGGCTTGTCATCCGGTTGATGCTCGAGTCTGACTGAGGCACACATTAGGTCAAGCAGTTCCACCTCATTCTGTCTAACTACTGGGAAACATTGCTCATATGTCTGTGAAGACATTGGAATGCTCCTCACAGGAAACCACTTATCAGGCTTGCTCACGCTCAGGTAACTCCTAGCTAGTCTATAACACACCTGATTGGCTAGCTGACCCAAATAGGATTATAGCAGTGGAGGCACCTCAGAGGAGGAAGGGGAGGACCGTCCTCCTCAGTGAATTTCATAAAAATAAAGATTTCGCAACAGTAAAAAGTTTTTGTTAGATATATTGTTAGATAAAACTATACTAAATGTACATGTCATCAAATAAGGTATTAAAACATCCTGTTTTGCAATGAAGGTCTACAGTAGCCTCAACAGCACTCTGAGGGTAACACCATGGTGTAGCCGGAGGACAGCTAGCTTCCGTCTTCCTCTGGGTACACTGACTTCAATACAAAACCATTAGAGGCTCTTGGTTCTCACACCCTTCCATAGACTTACACAGTAATAATGACAACTTCCGGGGGACGTCCTCCAACCTATCAGAGATCTTGCAACATGAACTGACGTGTTGTTCACCCATTCAAAGGATCAGATAATGAATCTAGTACTGAAAGCATAAGCTACAGTTGACTCAAAGATAGAGAAAGACAATAGTTGAACAGTTTTGAAAAAATGTATTTATTACAAAATGAAGCAGAAGAAAGAGAGAGAGAGAGAAAAGAGAGTAAGAGAGAGAGGGAGAGAGAGAAAGAGTGAGACAGAGAGAGAGAGAGAAAGACAGAGCTAGATATATTTGATAGTATTTTTTTCTCTCACTTACTTAGCTAGCAAATGCAGCTAGCTAGTTTAGCCTAGTCAACCACCCGGATCAAACAGAGAGGGATGCTATGTTAGCTAGCTTGCTATGGCTATCCAACAGAGAGGGATGCTATGTTAGCTAGCTGGCTATGGCTATCCAGCAAGAAGGGATGCTATGTTAGCTAGCTGGCTATGGCTTTCCAACAGGGAGGGATGCTATGTTAGCTAGCTTGCTATGGCTATCCAGCAGAGAGGGATGCTATGTTAGCTAGCTTGCTATGGCTATCCAACACTGTAACTCTTTTGGTTTTATTGATTTATTGCCACTGGGGCCCGCCGGTGTAACTGCTAAACTGCTTGCTGCCTTTACACTGTACTGAATCACTATGTTGAATATGAAGTTAGCTAATATATAGTGACAACGCCGTAGGCAGTGTGTAATGGTTAGCGGTTATGGCCAAACGCATGTTTGCAACTGTTGATTACACCCTAGATCAGCTAGATACAGGTCAGGGCGGTATGTGTCACTCAGTTTACTCCCTATTGTTTCTCTCCATCACCAACTACGTAAACGTTCATTCATAGGAAGGTTGTGGCAACATCGCGACGGACAGAAGGAGAATTAGACTATCATGTGGTAGCCTAAACCTATTGATTTTACATTGAGCTGGGTGAATCTGAATGACAGTCATTCAATATGCTGTAATATAAATTAAATCAAATGTCATTGTATTTGTCACACGCGCCGAATACAACAGGTGTTGTATTTCAACCTTAGAGTGAAATTCTTACTTTACCCTTAACCAACAATGCAGTTTTACAAAAAATAAGTGTTAAGAAAACTATTAAAAGATAAACTAAAGTCAAAAATTAAAGAGCAACAATAAAATAACAATAACGAGGCTATATACTGGTGGTATGGTACCGAGTCAATGTGTAGGGGCACAGGTTAGTTGAGGTAATTGAGGTAATATGTACAGGTAGGTAGAGGTAAAGTGTCCATGCATAGATAATAAATAGAGAGTAGCAGCAGCTTAAACGTTAGGGTGGGGGAGGGGGGGACAATGCAATACAATGCAAAGAAGCTGTTAAGAAGCATTTTGGACCGAGACCTGGCGCTCCGGTACCGCTTGCCATGCGGTAGCAGAGAGAACAGTCTATGACTGGGGTGGCTGAAGTATTTTTTGGGCCTTCCTCTGACACCGCCTGTTATAGAGGTCCTGGATGGCAGGAAGCTTGGCCCCAGTGATGTACTGGGCTGTACACACCACCACCTGGTATAGAGATCCTGGATGGCAGGAAGCTTAGCCCCAGTGATGTACTGGGCTGTACACACCACCACCTGGTATAGAGATCCTGGATGGCAGGAAGCTTAGCCCCAGTGATGTACTGGGCTGTACACACCACCACCTGGTATAGAGATCCTGGATGGCAGGAAGCTTAGCCCCAGTGATGTACTGGGTGGTACGCACTACCTTCTGTTGTGCATTGTGGACGGAGGCCGAGCAGTTGCCATACCAGGCAGTGATGCAACCAGTGCAGCTGTAGAACCTATTGAGGATCTGAGGACCCATGCCAAATATTTTCAGTCACCTGAGGGGGAATAGGTTTTGTCGTGCCATCTTCACGACTGTCTTGGTGTGCTTGGACCATGATAGTTTGTTGATGATGTAGACATAAAGGAACTTGTAGCTCTCAATCTGCTCCACTACAGCCCCGTCGATGAGAATGGGGGCGTGCTCGGTCCTCCTTTTTCAATAATCTCCTTTGTTTTGTTTTGATCACGCTGAGAGAGAGGTTGTCATCCTGGCAGCCATACTGCCAGGTCTCTGACCTCCTCCCTATAGGCTGTCTTATCGTTGTCGTTGATCAGACTGTTGAGTCGTCAGCAAACTTAATGACGGTGTTGGAGTTGTGCTTGGCCACGCAGTCTTGGGTGAACTGGGAGTACAGGAGGGGACTAAGTACACCCCTTAGGAGGAAACTAAGCATATTTCACTGCCATACTGTGTTCGATCTTGTCTCAAGACGACCACAATGGAAATATGTCCCAGACATTATTGTCTGTTATCCTTGATGATTTTATTTATGTGCATGCTTTTTCAAGTTTTATGTGTGCTTGTTTTTTTTAAATGGTCGAATGAATAAACTGAACTAAGAACGCACGCCTGAGGGGCCCCTGTGTTGAGGATCAGCGTGGCAGATGTGTTCGTTGCCTATCCTCACCACCTGGGGCCGGCCCATCAGGAAGTCCAGGATCCAGTTGCAGAGGGAGGTGTTTAGTCCCAGGGTCCTTAGCTTAGTGATGAGCTTTGAGGGCACTACGGTGTTGAACGCTGAGCTGTAGTCAATGAATAGCATTCTCACATAGGTGTTTATTTTGTCCAGATGTGTAAGAGCTGTGTGGAGTGCAATAGAGATTGCATCATCTGTGGATCTGTTGGGGCGGTATGCAAATTGGAGTGGGTCTGGGGTTTCTGGGATAATGGTGTTGATGTGAGCCATGACCAGCCTTTCAAAGCACTTCATGGCTACAGACGTGAGTGCTACAGGTCAGTAGTCATTTAGGCATGTTACCTTAGTGTTCTTGGGCACAGGCACTATGGTGGTCTGCTTAAAACTTGTTGGTACTACAGACTCGGAAATGGAGAGGTTGAAAACATCACTTCATAGTGAGTGCTACGGGTCGGTAGTTACTTAAGCAGGTTACCTTAGCCATGACCAGCCTTTCAAACCATTTCATTTAGGCAGGTTACCTTAGTGTTCTTGGGCACAGGGACTGTGCTGGTCTGCTTGAAACATGTTGGTATTACAGACTCAGTCAGAGACAGACTAAAAATATCAGTGAAGACATGTGCCAGTTGGTGAGCGCATGCTTGGAGTACTGGTAATCTGTCTGGCCCTGCAGCCTTGTGAATGTTGACCTGCTTAAAGGTCTTAGTCATATCGGCTACGGAGAGCGTGATCACACAGTCGTTCGGAACAGGTGATGATCTCATGCATGATTCAGTGTTGATTGCCTCGAAGCGAGCATCGAAGTTATTTAGATTGTCTGGTAGACTTGTGTCACTGGGCAGCTTGCGGTTGTGCCTTCCTTTGTAGTTCTTAATAGTTTGCATGCCCTGCCACATTCAACGAGTCTCAGAAACGGTGTAGTAGGATTAAATCTTAGTCCTGTATTAACGCTTTGCCTGTTTGATGATTCGTCTAGGCCCGTCTGAAGTTTGCTAGAGAGCATTTGGATGATCCAGAAGAAGATAGGGAGAATGTCATATGTGGATGTAGACAGTAGTTATATAGGATAGTGTGTATAGACTTTAGTTATATAGGATGGTGTGTATAGACAGTAGTTATATAGGATGGTGTGTATAGACAGTATAGACAGTAGTTATATAGAATGGTGTGTATAGACAGTAGTTATATCGGATAGTGTGTATAGACAGTAGTTATATAGGATGGTGTTTATAGACAGTAGTTATATAGGATAGTGTGTATAGACAGTAGTTATATAGGATGGTGTGTATAGACAGTAGTTATATAGGATGGTGTGTATGGACAGTATAGACAGTAGTTATATAGGATGGTGTGTATAGACAGTAGTTATATAGGATGTTGAGTATAGACAGTAGTTATATCGGATAGTGTGTATAGACAGTAGTTATATAGGATGGTGTTTATAGACAGTAGTTATATAGGATGGTGTGTATAGACAGTAGTTATATAGGATGGTGTGTATAGACAGTATAGACAGTAGTTATATAGGATGGTGAGTATAGACAGTATAGACAGTAGTTATATAGAATGGTGTGTATAGACAGTAGTTATATAGGATGGTGTGTATAGACAGTAGTTATATAGGATACTGTGTATAGACAGTAGTTATATAGGATGGTGTTTATAGACAGTAGTTATATAGGATAGTGTGTATAGACAGTAGTTATATAGGATGGTGTGTATAGACAGTAGTTATATAGGATGGTGTGTATAGACAGTAGTTATATAGGATAGTGTGTATAGACAGTATAGACAGTAGTTATATAGGATGGTGTGTATAGACAGTAGTTATATAGGATGGTGTGTATAGACGGTATAGACAGTAGTTATATAGGATAGTGTGTATAGACAGTACAGACATTAGTTATATAGGATGGTGTGTATAGACAGTATAGACAGTAGTTATATAGGATGGTGTGTTTAGACAGTATAGACAGTAGTTATATAGGATGGTGTGTATAGACAGTATAGACAGTAGTCATATAGGATAGTGTGTATAGACACTATAGACAGTAGTTATATAGGATGGTGTGTATAGACAGTATAGACAGTAGTTATATAGGATGGTGTGTATAGACAGTATAGACAGTAGTTATATAGGATGGTGTGTATAGACAGTAGCTATATAGGATGGTGTGTATAGACAGTAGTTATATAGGATGGTGTTTATAGACAGTAGTTATATAGGATGGTGTGTATAGACAGTAGTTATATAGGATGGTGTGTATAGACAGTAGTTATATAGGATGGTGTGTATAGACAGTAGTTATATAGGATGGTGTGTATAGACAGTAGTTATATAGGATGGTGTGTATAGACAGTAGTTATATAGGATGGTGTGTATATACAGTAGTTATATAGGATGGTGTGTATAGACAGTAGTTATATAGGATGGTGTGTATAGGCAGTAGTTATATAGGATGGTGTGTATAGACAGTAGTTATAATAGGATGGTGTGTATAGACAGTAGTTATAGAGGATGGTGTGTATAGACAGTAGTTATTATAGGATGGTGTGTATGGACAGTATAGACAGTAGTTATATAGGATGGTGTGTATAGACAGTAGTTATATAGGATGGTGTGTATAGACAGTAGTTATATAGGATGGTGTGTATAGACAGTAGTTATATAGGATGGTGTGTATAGACAGTAGTTATATAGGATGGTGTGTATAGACAGTAGTTATACAGGATGGTGTGTATAGACAGTAGTTATTATAGGATGGTGTGTATGGACAGTATAGACAGTAGTTATATAGGATGGTGTGTATAGACAGTAGTTATATAGGATGGTGTGTATAGACAGTAGTTATATAGGATGGTGTGTATAGACAGTAGTTATACAGGATGGTGTGTATAGACAGTAGTTATTATAGGATGGTGTGTATGGACAGTATAGACAGTAGTTATATAGGATGGTGTGTATAGACAGTAGTTATATAGGATGGTGTGTATAGACAGTAGTTATATAGGATGGTGTGTATAGACAGTAGTTATATAGGATAGTGTGTATAGACAGTAGTTATAAAGGATGGTGTGTATAGACAGTATAGACAGTAGTTATATAGGATGGTGTGTATAGACAGTAGTTATATAGGATGGTGTGTATAGACAGTAGTTATACAGGATGGTGTGTATAGACAGTAGTTATATAGGATGGTGTGTATAGACAGTAGTTATATAGGATAGTGTGTATAGACAGTAGTTATAAAGGATGGTGTGTATAGACAGTATAGACAGTAGTTATATAGGATGGTGTGTATAGACAGTAGTTATATAGGATGGTGTGTATAGACAGTAGTTATACAGGATGGTGTGTATAGACAGTAGTTATATAGGATAGTGTGTATATACAGTAGTTATATAGGATAGTGTGTATAGACAGTAGTTATATAGGATGGTGTGTATAGACAGTATAGACAGTAGTTATATAGGATGATGACTAGAATACAGTATATATTAATTCCTGTTGTTCAGATTGGACAGGGCAGTGTGATGAGGATAGGGCAGTGTGCAGTGTGATGAGGACAGGGCAGTATGATTAGGACAGGGCAGTGTGATGAGGACAGGGCAGTGTGATGAGGATAGGGCAGTGTGCAGTGTGATGAGGACAGGGCAGTGTGATGAGGATAGGGCAGTGTGATGAGGATAGGGCAGTATGATGAGGATAGGGCAGTGTGTAGTGTGATGAGGATAGGGCAGTGTGCAGTGTGATGAGGACAGGGCAGTGTGATGAGGACAGGGCAGTGTGATGAGGATAGGGCAGTGTGCAGTGTGATGAGTACAGGGCAGTGTGCCGTGTGATGAGGATAGGGCAGTGTGATGAGGACAGGGCAGTGTGCAGGGCGATAAGGATAGGGCAGTGTGCAGTGAGATGAGGATAGGGCAGTGTAATGAGGATAGGGCAGTGTGCAGTGCGATGAGGTCAGGGCAGTGTGCAGTGCGGTGAGGATAGGGCAGTGTGCAGTGCGATGAGGATAGGGCAGTGTGCCGTGTGATGAGGATAGGGCAGTGTCCAGTGTGATGAGGATAGGGCAGTGTGATGAGGATAGGGCAGTGTAATGATAGGGCAGTGTGATGAGGATAGGGCAGTGTGATGAGGATAGGGCAGTGTGCAGTGTGATGAGGATAGGGCAGTGTGATGAGGATAGGGCAGTGTGCAGTACTGAGGATAGGGCAGTGTGCAGTGCGATGAGAATAGGGCAGTGTGCCGTGTGATGAGGATAGGGCAGTGTGCAGGGCGATGAGGATAGAGCAGTGTGATTTGGATAGGGCAGTGTGCAGTGCGATGAGGATAGGGCAGTGCGATGAGGATAGGGCAGTGTGCAGTGCGATTAGGATAGGGCAGTGTGCAGTGCAATGAGGATAGGGCAGTGTGCAGTGTGATGAGTATAGGGCAGTGTGCAGTGTAATGAGGATAGGGCAGTGTGCAGTGTGATGAGGATAGGGCAGTGTGCAGTGTGATGAGGACAGGGCAGTGTGATGAGGATAGGGCAGTGTGCAGTGTGATGATAATAGGGCAGTGTGATGAGGATAGGGCAGTGTGCCGTGTGATGAGGACAGGGCAGTGTGATGAGTATAGGGCAGTGTGCAGTGTAATGAGGATAGGGCAGTGTGCAGTGTGATGAGGATAGGGCAGTGTGCAGTGTGATGAGGACAGGGCAGTGTGCAGTGTGATGAGGATAGGGCAGTGTGCAGTGTGATGAGGATAGGGCAGTGCGATGAGGATAGGGTAGTGTGCAGTGCATTGAGGATAGGGCAGTGTGTAGTGTGATGAGGATAGGGCAGTGTGCAGTGCGATGAGGATAGGGCAGTTAGCAGTGTGATGAGGATAGGGCACCTATCCTGTGTTGAGGGTGTTGTGGATTGGAACGGTGGATGGCTTTATTAAGCAACTGAACAACATGACTTGATTTATTGTACGTTACCCCAGTCACACAATGAGTAGGTAATCCAGAGACATACACCACCACATTTAATTTTCCTGGAGAGTTTTTACTTCCTGTCTGCACAATGGACGGAGAACCCCGCCTGGCTGAATGGATGGGGACAGTTTATCCGGAGAGAGTCATGATTGCGTCAAACAGAAAATGTTACACTCCCTGATGTTTCTCTGGAAAGAGATCCTCACCCTACTTTATTGTCCAGAGACTGAACGTCAGGGAGTAATATACTTGGAAGCGGTGGATGGTATGCACACATCCTGAGTCTGACAAAAATCCCAATCCTTATTCCTCTTCTCGGGGCGACGACGTCTTGGAGCTGACCCTGGGGTGAACGGAATTACCTCAAGAAGTTAAATCAATGCATCCAATTCAGGGAAGTTGAATTTCTGGTCGAAATGCTTGTGAGCGACTGCCGATCTAATATCCCAAAGTTCTTTACAACTGTAGTTAATATCGCAAGAAACGTTCTGAGAAAATGATGTAAGAAATAACAAAGACAACAAAACAAATACTTTCTTTGAATACCTATAGTAACATACTGTATACTACATACTTAATGACTATATAGTACATACTATATACTATTAGTATACTGTAAACAAACGGCATCCTTTCAGTTGAGTGTACTAGCGCTTCGTCTGTCTACCGGAAGTTTATGCTGTTGCTATGCAACCTCTTGCTAGCTTGTTAACATAACAAATTACTAGCTAGACATGTTACGAATTTGGGTGTGTTTTTAAATTCAATCTGGAGTGCCAGAGTGCGCTCTGGGTGTTGGTAAACTCAGAGCGTTGTCAGATTGTCCATCTGTAAATTCAGAGCGTTTTGCTGTTGGAGAGTTCAGAGGGCACACTGGATACTCAGGCCGAGGAGTAGGATTGACCCGAGCGTTCTGGCCTCATGACAGCAAACAAGCACCCAAGCTAACTGGTTAAATTTAGCTAGCTTGCTAGCTACTTCCAGACATAAATGAGAGAACACCTCACTCTGACCATTTTAAAGAAAAAACATTACTTTATTAAATTGCATTTTCTTAACATTTGTCATAATTAGTTAAAGCAATTAATTTGTATTCCCTCTCGTTGGACTTCGGCTGCATTTTTTCCCTGCCATTTTCTTCAAATCTGAAAACTATTTGAAGCCACGCCCATTTTCTGAAGAATTGCATTATGGGCCCTAAAAGCATGGAAATAGTGCCCGCTGCTTGTATACTTCGTATATTGGCGAATGTAGTTCGACATCCCAGGAATCTTTGGCATACTAACTATGTCCATAACTATATCCACAATTTGGACCAATAAACGTACTACTGTATATATACTATATATATACTATACGTATAGACTCAATTCACGTCACAAAAAAGGTATTTAGTATTCAAACACGTCTTTCGGCGCCATCTTGTTTAAAGAAGTGTTTAATGCTAATTAATTTAATTTAAATAATTTCATGTTTGATTTTTTGGTTGTTCAATGAAGCTTTTGACTGTTTTATTGAACAGATTCTATTCCTGGAGCATATGGAAGAAAATAGGTTTTTTTTTCAGACACTTTTTTAATAGAAACACAGATTCTCAGAGTCTCTTTTGGGGTTTAATGTGTAACGAGTTCAGCCATCAACCGTCTCCCCCCGCTGTCTGAGTAACACTTGAATTTCATGACTTTTCCTTTTAAGGTTTTTACTGTTTCTTTCATATTCAGTCCCCATGAAACACCAGACTAGTTACAACGGTTTCTATCATATTCAGTCCCCATGAAACACCAGACTAGTTACAACGGTTTCTATCATATTCAGTCCCCATGAAACACCAGACTAGTTACAACGGTTTCTATCATATTCAGTCCCCATGAAACACCAGACTAGTTACAACGGTTTCTATCATATTCAGTCCCCATGAAACACCAGACTAGTTACAACGGTTTCTATCATATTCAGTCCCCATGAAACACCAGACTAGTTACAACGGTTTCTATCATTTTCAGTCCCCATGAAACACCAGACTAGTTACAACGGTTTCTATCATATTCAGTCCCCATGAAACACCAGACTAGTTACAACGGTTTCTATCATATTCAGTCCCCATGAAACACCAGACTAGTTACAACGGTTTCTATCATATTCAGTCCCCATGAAACACCAGACTAGTTACAACGGTTTCTATCATTTTCAGTCCCCATGAAACACCAGACTAGTTACAACGGTTTCTATCATATTCAGTCCCCATGAAACACCAGACTAGTTACAACGGTTTCTATCATATTCAGTCCCCATGAAACACCAGACTAGTTACAACGGTTTCTATCATATTCAGACCCCATGAAATACCAGACTAGTTACAACGGTTTCTTTCATATTCAGTCCCCATGAAACACCAGACTAGTTACAACGGTTTCTATCATTTTCAGACCCCATGAAACACCAGACTAGTTACAACGGTTTCTTTCATATTCAGTCCCCATGAAACACCAGACTAGTTACAACGGTTTCTATCATATTCAGTCCCCATGAAACACCAGACTAGTTACAACGGTTTCTTTCATATTCAGTCCCCATGAAACACCAGACTAGTTACAACGGTTTCTATCATATTCAGTCCCCATGAAACACCAGACTAGTTACAACGGTTTCTATCATATTCAGTCCCCATGAAACACCAGACTAGTTACAACGGTTTCTATCATATTCAGTCCCCATGAAACACCAGACTAGTTACAACGGTTTCTATCATATTCAGTCCCCATGAAACACCAGACTAGTTACAACGGTTTCTATCATATTCAGTCCCCATGAAACACCAGACTAGTTACAACGGTTTCTATCATATTCAGACCCCATGAAACACCAGACTAGTTACAACGGTTTCTATCATTTTAAGTCCCCATGAAACACCAGACTAGTTACAACGGTTTCTATCATATTCAGTCCCCATGAAACACCAGACTAGTTACAACGGTTTCTATCATATTCAGTCCCCATGAAACACCAGACTAGTTACAACGGTTTCTATCATATTCAGTCCCCATGAAACACCAGACTAGTTACAACGGTTTCTATCATATTCAGTCCCCATGAAACACCAGACTAGTTACAACGGTTTCTATCATTTTCAGTCCCCATGAAACACCAGACTAGTTACAACGGTGGTTTCCCAAAAAGCACCCTATAGTTTGACTCTAAGGACCCTGGTCGAAAGGCGTGTACTATATTGGAAATAGCACTATTGTATACTGTACTGTATGTAGATAGGGGTCATTTTCCCAACTAACATTCAGGGACTGTAGTAGGGTTAATATAGGCCTTATTCCCCTGCCAGCTGATGACACAGCTGTGATGCAAAGATCTGGTTGGCCAGTAGAGGCCTCCAATGCCTTGTACAACTTCTTCTACAGAGTCAGTCCCTTGATACATGTTGCAGACACGCATGGACAGAGCCTAAACAGACATTTACAGGGGAGCGTTGTATATCACCAACCGCTTCCACACGGGTTTGGTTTCATGAATCAACACTAAAGTCATTTCAGGTTCACAATAAGTCTCATTTTACCTGAGTACGTATCCATTTTCATTTCATGCAAACTCTACAACTAGTGTGGACAGAGAGAGAGGAGAGAGGAGAGAGAGAGAGGGGAGGACAGAGGGGAGAGGAGAGAGAGAGAGGGGAGAAGAGAGAGAGAGAGGGGAGGACAGAGGGGAGAGGGGAGAGAGAGAGGGGAGGAGTGATTGGAGAGAAAGAGGGGACAGAGGGGGGTGGAGAGAGAGAGGGGGGGAGAGGGGAGAGGAAAGAGGGGACAGAGGGAGAGGAGAGAGAGAGGGGGAGGACAGAGGGGAGGACAAAGGGGAGAGAATGAGGGGACAGAGGGGAGAGTGGGGAGAGGAGAGAGAGAGAGAGAGAGAGAGAGGGGAGGAGAGAGGGAGAGAATGAGGGGACAGAGGGGAGAGGAGAGAGAGAGAGAGAGAGGGGAGGACAGAGGGGAGAGGAGAGAGAGTGAGGGGAGGACAGAAGGGAGAGAAAGAGAGGAGAGGACAGAGGGGAGAGAGAAGTGGGGACAGAGGGGAGAGGAGAGAGAGAGAGGGGAGGACAGAAGGGAGAGAAAGAGAGGAGAGAACAGAGGGGAGAGAAAGAGGGGTGGACAGAGGAGAGAGAGAGAGGGTAGGACAGAGGGGAGAGAATTAGGGAACAGAGGGGAGAGGAGAGAGAGAGAGGGGAGGAAAGAGGTGAGAGGAGAGAGAGAGAGGGGAGGACAGAAGGGAGAGAAAGAGAGGAGAGGACAGAGGAGAGAGAAAGAGGGGACAGAGGGGAGAGGAGAGAGAGAGAGAGGGGAGGACAGAGGGGAGAGAAAGATGGGACAGAGGGGAGAGGAGAGAGAATGAGGGGAGGACAGAGGGGAGAGGAGAGAGATAGAGAGAGGGGAAAGAAAGAGGGGAGGGCAGAGGGGAGGGAAGAGAAAGAGACGGAAGGACATAGGGGAGAGGAGAGGGGAGAGGGGGAGGAGAGAGAGAGGGAGAGAAAGAGGGGAGGACAGAGGGGATGTAAGAGAAAGAGACGGGAGGACATAGGGGAGAGGAGAGGGAGGAGAGGAGTGGAGAGGGGAGAGAGGAGAGGGGAGAGAGGGAGAGGGGAGAGGGGAGAGGGAGAGGGGAGAGGGGAGAGGGGAGAGGGAGAGGGAGAGGAGAGGGCAGAGGAGGGGGAGAGGGGAGAGGGGGAGGGGTGTGAGGGGTGGGGGAGGGAGGGGGGAGGAGAGATGGGAGGAGAGAAAAGAGATGGAGGAAGGTTTGGAGGCTGAGTGAGAGACAAGAGGGAAGATAGGCACAAGAGCACAGGGAGAGATGAGGGCAGAAGCGATCGCAACGAGAGAGCCAAGACCTCTCCCCTCCCACTGTCCTCCCTCTCCTCTCCTCTCCTCCCCTCTCCTCTCCTCTCCTCTCCTCTCCTCTCCTCTCCTCTCCTCTCCTCTCCTCTCCCTCTCCTCTCTGTCCTCTCCTCTATCCTCTCTCCTCTCTCCTCTCCTCTCTCCTCTCTTCCCTCTGTCTTCCTCTCCTCTTTTCTCTCTCCTCTCCTCTCCTCTCCTCTCCTCTCCTCTCCTCTCCTCTCCTCCCCTCTCCTCTCCTCTCTTCTCCTCTCTTTCCCTCTGTCCTCGTCTCCTCTATCCTCTCTCTCTCTCTCCTCTCCTCTCTTTCCCTCTGTCCTCCTCTCCTCTCCTCTCCTCTCCTCTCCTCTCCTGTCCTCTCCTGTCCTCTCCTCTCCTCTCCTCTCCTCTCCTCTCCTCTCCTCTCCTCTCCTCTCCTCTCCTCTCCTCTCCTCTCCTCTCTTCTCCTCTCTCCTCTCCTCTCCTCTCCTCTCCTCTCCTCTCCTCTCCTCTCCTCCTCTCCTCTCCTCTCCTCTCCTCTCCTCTCCCCCACTTTCCCTCTGTCCTCCTCTCCTCTACCCTCTCTCCTCTCCTCTCCTCTCTCCTCTCCTCTCTTTCCCTCTGTCCTCCTCTCCCCTCGGTACCCTTGCTGTATGCTTCCCCTTCAGTATGTTGAATATGCCTCCTTGACCGGTGGTGCTCTTTAATGAACCCTGTGGACTTCATGCACCACAAAGGGACACTGTGTGTCACCAAGTTCTTTCTTCTCAGGATTCACTGTGATTTCTATATCTGTTGTCATGGAGACGAGGCAACTGACAAGGAAAACGAAAGAACTACCTCTGGCTCAATCTGACTGTCTACCTCCAAGTCCAGGCAGAGGGAACCTTCCAGGCCATGTAGATGAAACCTCCCAGTCCAGGCAGAGGGAACCTTCCAGGCCATGTAGATGAAATCTCCCAGTCCAGGCAGAGGGAACCTCCCAGTCCAGGCAGAGGGAACCTCCCAGGCAATGTAGATGAAACCTCCCAGTCCAGGCAGAGGGAACCTCCCAGGCCATGTAGATGAAATCTCCCAGTCCAGGCAGAGGGAACCTCCCAGGCCATGTAGATGAAACCTCCCAGTCCAGGCAGAGGGAACCTCCCAGGCCATGTAGATGAAACCTCCCAGTCCAGCAGAGGAAACCTTGCAGGCCATGTAGATGAAATATCCCAGTCCAGGCAGAGGGAAACTCCCAGTCCAAGCAGAGGGAACCTCCCAGTCCAGGCAGAGGGAACCACCCAGGCCATGTAGATGAAACCTCCCAGTCCAGCAGAGGGAACCTCCCAGTCCAGGCAAAGGGAACCTCCCAGGCCATGTAGATGAAACCTCCCGGTCCAGCAGAGGGAACCTCCCAGGCCATATAGATGAAACCTCCCAGTCCAGGCAGAGGGAACCTTCCAGTTCATGTAGATGAAACCTCCCGGTCCAGCAGAGGGAACCTCCCAGGCCATGTAGATGAAACCTCCCAGTCCAGCAGAGGGAACCTCCCAGGCCATGTAGATGAAACCTCCCAGTTCAGGCAGAGGGAACCTCCCAGACCATGTAGATGAAATCTCCCAGTCCAGGCAGAGGGAACCTCCCAGGCCATGTAGATGGAACCTCCCAGTCCAGGCAGAGGGAACCTCCCAGTCCAGGCAGAGGGAACCTCCCAGGCTATGTAGTTGGAACCTCCAAGTCCAGGCAGAGGGAACCTCCCAGTCCAGGCAGAGGGAACCTCCCAGGCCAAGCAGAGGGAACCTCCCAGGCTAGAAGTACAGTGGCGTGTGAAAGTATTTATCCCGTTTTGCATAAAATATATATTTTTTGGGGGGGGGGGTGTATCATTTGATTTATACAACATGCCTACCACTTTGAAGATGCTAAATGTTTTTTTATTGTGAAACAAACAAGAAATAAGACAAAAGACGGAAAACTTTACGTGCGTAACTATTCACCCCCGCAAAGTCAAGACTTTGTAGAGCCACCTTTTGCAGCAATTTCAGCTGCAAGTCTCTTGGGGTATGTCTCTATAAGCTTGGCACATTGACCATTCTTCAAGGCAAAACTGCTCCAGCTCCTTCAAGTTGGACGGGTTCCGCTGGTGTACAGCAATCTTTAAGTCATACCACAGATTCTCAATTGGATTGAGGCCTGGGCTTTGACTAGGCCATTCCAAGACATTTAAATGTTTCCCCTTAATCCACTTGAGTGTTTCTTTAGCAGTTTGCTTATGGTCATTGTCCTGCTGGAAGGTGAACCTCTGTCCCAGTCTCAAATCTCTGGAAGATTGAAACAAGTTTTCGTCCAGAATTATCTACCATTCCATCAATTCTGACCAGTTTCCCAGTCCCTGCCGATGAAAAATGTCTCCACAACATGATGCTGCCACCACCATGCTTCACTGTGGGGATGGTGACCTTGGGGCGATGAGATAGACATAGCATTTTCCTTGATGGTCAAAAAACTCAATATTTGTCTCATCTGACCAGAGAACCTTCTTCCATATGTTTGGGGCCTTTTGGCATGTTTGATTATTTTTCTCTGGCCACTCTTCCGTGAAGCCCAGCTCTGTGGAGTGTACGGCTTAAACTGGTCCTATGGACAGATACTCCAATCTTCGCTGTGGAGCTTTGCAGCTCCTTCAGGGTTATCTTTCGTCTCTTTGTTGCCTCTCTGATTCATTGCCTCCTTGCCTGGTCCGTGAGTTTTGGTGGGTGGCCCTCTCTTGGCAGGTTTGTTGTGATGCCATATTCTTTCATAAAAAAAAAAAAAACGGATTTAATGGTGCTCCGTGGGATGTTAAAATGTAAGATTTTTGTTCATAACCCAACACTGATCTGTACTTCTCCACAACGTTGTCCCTGGCCTGTTTGGAGAGCTCCTTGGTCTTCATGGTACTTGCTTGGTTCATAGCAAAAAGGGGGTGAATACATGCATCACTTTTTCACTTCTTTTTATTTTTTTAAACAAGTAATTTTGTTTTTCATTTCATTTCAACAAACCTGTTTTGTGTATGTCCATTATATGAAATCAAACAAAAAAATCTATTTAAATTACATGTTGTAATGCAACAAAATAGGAAAAATGCCAAGAGGGATGAATACTTTGGCACTGTTCAATGTAGTCCTCTGTGTCTTTACGTTTAGTCTGGTGATTCTCAATAAATCCTCTCCAAATGGAGTAACGAGGACATCGTCATGTCACCTGTCAGATACAGTGTTGGTGAGATTATATTGGGATCTCCTTCTCGATCTATAAAGGCCATTTTATCTATGAACATAGACACGGCTCTAACTCCCATATATCCACATTATCTACACAATGAGATAGGGTGCAGGCCAGGCAGCTGGGTGTTAGCCAGCTCAATGTGATTGGCAAAACAAAAATCTTGTTGTGATTGGCCTGACTGAAACATGGCTCGAGCCTGATGAATATACTGTGTTAAATGAGGCCCCTCCTCCTGGTTACACTGGTGACCATATCTCCCATATCCTCCTGGTTACACTAGTGACCATATCTCCCATATCCTCCTGGTTACACTAGTGTCCATATCTCCCGTATCCTCCTGGTTACACTAGTGACCATATCTCCCGTATCCTCCTGGTTACACTAGTGACCATATCTCCCGTATCCTCCTGGTTACACTAGTGACCATATCTCCCATATCCTCCTGGTTACACTAGTGACCATATCTCCCATATCCTCCTGGTTACACTAGTGACCATATCTCCCATATCCTCCTGGTTACACTAGTGACCATATCTCCCATATCCTCCTGGTTACACTAGTGACCATATCCCCCGTATCCTTCTGGTTACACTAGTGACCATATCTCCCCTATCTCCCATATCTCCCGGGCATCCCGCAAAGGCGGAAGTGTTGCTAACGTTTACGATAGCAAATTCAAATGTACCAAAAAATTAAAGTTTGCATTTTTATCTTTTGAGCTTCTAATCATGAAATCTATGCAAACTACTCAATCACTGTTTATAGCTACTGTTTACAGGCCTCGTGGGCCATATACAGCGTTCCTCACTGAGTTCCCTGAATTCCTATTGGGCCTTGTAGTCTTGCCAGGTAATATTCACATTTTTGGGGACTTTAATATTCACATGGAAAAGTCAACAGACCCACTCCAAAAGGCTTTCAGAGCCATCATTGACTCAGTGGGTTTTGTCCAAAATGTCTACGGAAAAGAGCTTCTTCCTGTGCTTGGCCCTCCTATGTTGAGCATAATAAACGTCTCCCTATCCTCCGGACCAAACTCACTAAAAGTGGCAGTAATAAAGCCTCTCTTGACCTGGAAAATGTAAAAAAAATGGCCTATATCGGATCTCCCATTCTTCTCAAAAATGTTGGAAATAGCTGTGGCGCATCAACTCAATGAAGACAAATAATGAGTCTGGTTTTAGACCCCATCATAGCACTGAGACTGCACTTGTGAAGGTGGTAAATTACCTTTTAGTGGCGTCAGACCGAGGCTCTACATCTGTCCTCGTGCTCCGAGACGTTAGTGCTGCTTTTGACACTATCGATCACCACATTCTTTCGGAGAGATTGGAAACCCAAATTGGTCTACACGGACAAGTTCTGGTCTGGTTTAGATCTTATCTGTCGGAAAGATATCAGTTTGTCTCTGTGGATAGTTTATCATCTGACAAGTTTCGGCGTTCCTCAAGGTTCTGTTTTAAGACCACTATTGCTTTCACTATATATTTTACCTCTTGGTAATGTCATTCGGAAACATAATGTTAGCTTTCACTGCTATGCGGACGACACACAGCTGTACATTTTGATGAAACATGGTGAAGCTCCAAAATTGCCCTTCCTTGAAGCCTGTGTTTCAGACATGAGGAAGTGGACGGTGGCAAATGTTTTACTTTTAAACTCGGACAAAACAGACACAACGAAATCTGCTTTGGATCTAACAATTAATCTTGATGGTTGTACAGTCGTCTAAAATAAAACTGTGAAGGACCCCGGTGTTACTCTGGACCCTGATCTCTCTTTTGACGAAACATGTCAGGACTGTTTCAAGGTTTGAAAATTGACTAGAACCAAAAAATTTGATCATATTACTCCAGTGCTAGCCTCCCTACACTGGCTTCCTGTCAAGGCAAGGGCTGATTTCAAGGTTTTACTGCTAACCTACAAAGCATTACATGGGCTTGCTCCTACCTATCTCTCTGATTTGATCCTGCCGTACATACCTACACGTACACTACGGTCACAAGACGTAGGCCTGCTTACTGTCCCTATAATTTCTAAGCAAACAGCTGGAGGCAGGGCTTTCTCCTATAGAGCTCAATTTTTATGGATGGTCTGCCTACCCATGTGATAGACGCAGACTCGGTCTCGACCTTTAAGTCTTTACTGAAGACTCATCTCTTCAGTATGTCCTATGATTGAGTGAAGTCTGACCCAAGGGTGCGAATGTGAACTGCAAGGCACTGGAGTGACAAGCTGCCCTTGCTGTCTCTGCCCGGCCAGCTCCCCTCTCCCCACTGGGATTCTCTGCCTCTGACCTTATTAAGGTGGCTGAGTCACTGGCTTACTGGTGCTCTTTCATGACGTCCCTAGGAGGGGTGCGTCACTTGAGTGGGTTGAGTCACTGACGTGATCTTCCTGTCTGGGTTGGCTCCCCCCTCATGTTTGTGCCGTGGCGGAGATCTTCATGGGCTATACTCGGCCTTGTCTCATGATGGTAAGTTGGTGGTTGAAAATATCCCTCTAGTGGTGTGGGGAATGTGCTTTGGCAAAGTTGGTGGGGTTATATCCTGCCTGGTTGGCCCTGTGCGGGGGTATCATCGGATGGGGCCAAAGTGTCTCCTGACCCCTCCGGTCTCAGCCTCCAGTATTTATGTTGCAGTAGTAAATGTGTCGGGGGGCTAGGGTCAGTTTGTTATATCTGGAGTACTTCTCCTGTCTTATCTGGTGTCCTGTGTGAATTTAAGTATGCTCTCTCTAATTCATTCTTTCTCTCTTTCTTTCTCTCTCTCGGTCGACCTGAGCCCTAGGACCATGCCTCAGGACTACCTGGCCTGATGACTCATTGCTGTCCCCAGTCCACCTGGCCGTGCTGCGGCTCCAGTTTCAACTGTTCTGCCAGCGGCTATGGAACCCTGACATGTTCACCTGACATGCTACCTTGTCCCGGACATGCAGTTTTCGACTCTTTCTTTCTCTCTACCGCACTTGCTGTCTCGAGCTCTGAATGCTCAGCTATGAAAAGCCAACTGACATTTCCTCCTGCTGTTGCACTCTCTACAACCACTGTGATTATTATTATCTGACCCTGCTAGTGATCAATGAACGTTTGAACATCTTGAATTAATTAATGGCCATGTACTCTTATCATCTCCCTGCTGGCAAAAGAGGACTGGCCACCCCTCATAGTCTTGTTCCTCTCTAGGTTTCTTCCTAGGTCCCTGCCTTTCTAGGGAGTTTTTCCCAGCCTAATGACTGGGCAGCATCATGACCATTGGAGGAGCCTCACCTAATGACTGGGCAGCATCACAACCATCAGAGGGGCCTCACCTAATGACTGGGCAGCATCACAACCATCAGAGGGGCCTCACCTAATGACTGGGCAGCATCACGACCATCGGAGGGGCCTCACCTAATGACTAGGCAGCATCATGACCATTGGAGGGGCCTCTCCTAATGACTAGACAGCATCATGACCATTGGAGGGGCCTCACCAATTGACTAGGCAGCATCATGACCATCGGAGGGGCCTCTCCTAATGACTAGGCAGCATCACGACCACCGGAGGGGAAGAAAATGAACAGTACTTTGTATTGATTTGGCACCGTGCCCAGATGTCATTGAGCCACAACAAGACTGTGTTGCCTCCTTCTCTTCTCCTTCCTCTCCTCCTTCTTCCTTTCTTCCTTCCTCCATTCTTTTTCTCCTCAGGTGGTTTCTAAATAACAGTGCCTTCAGACCCCTTGACTTTTTCCTGGTTCTTTTCCCCTCATCAATCTACACAAAACACCCTATAATATCCAACAAAGCAAAAAACAGGATTCCAGACATCGTCACAAATGTGTTACAAATAGATATATTTATAAATATTACATTTACTAAGTATTCAGACCCTTTGGCAGCGGTTATAGCCTCAAATCTTCTAGGGTATAACACTACAAGCTTGGTACACCTGTATTTGGGGAGTTTCTCCCATTCTTCTCTGCAAATCCTCTCAAGCTCTGTCTGGTTGGATGGGGAGCGTCACTGCACAGCTATTTTCAGGTCTCTGCAGAGATGTTCGAACGGGTTCAAGTCCGAGCTCTGGCGTGGCCAGTCAAGGACGTTCCAAAGCCGCTCATGCGTTGTCTTGGCTGTGTGCTTTGGGTCGTTGTCCTGTTGGAAGTTGAACCTCCGCCTCAGTCTTGAGATCCTGAGGGCTCTGTAGCAGGTTTTCATCAAGGATCTCTATGTACTTTCCTCTGTACATCTTTGAATAAATCCTGACTAGTCTCCCAATCCCTGCAGCTGAAAAATATCCACACAGCATGATGCTGCCACCACCATGCTTCACCGTAGGGATGATAACAGGCTTCCACCAGAAGTGACACTTGGCATTCAGGCCAAAGATGTATATCTTTGTTTCATCAGACCAGAGAATCGTGTTTCTCATATCTTGGTTTCTCATGGTCTGAGAGTCCTTCAGGTGCCTTTTGGCAAACTCCACGTCCACAGAGCATGCACTGACCAACTGGCAAGTGTCTTCACTGACATGTTCAACCTCTCCCTGTCTGAGTCTGTAAAACCAACATGTTTCAAGCAGACCACCATAGTGTCTGTGCCCAAGAACACTAATGTAATCTGCCTAAATGACTACTGATCCGTTGCACTCACGTCTGTAGACATGACATGCTTTGAAATGCTGGTCATGGCTCACATCAACACCATTATCACAGAAACCTTAGACCCAATTCAATTTGCAATCCGGCCCAACAGATCCAAAGATGAAGCAATCTCTATTGCACTCCACACTGCCCTTTCACACCTGGACAAAAGGAACCCCTATGTGAGAATGCTATTCATTGACTACAAGTCAGCATTCAACACCATAGTGCCCTCAAAGCTCATCACTAAGCTAAGGACCCTGGGACTAAACACCTTCACAACTGGATCCTGGACTTCCTGACGGGCCGCCCTCAAGTGGTGAGGGTAGGTAACAACACATCCCCCACACTGATCCTCAACACGAGGGCCCCTCAAGGGTGCATGCTCAGTCCATTCCTGTACTCCCTGTTCACTCATGACTGCACAGCCAGGCATGACTCCAACACCATCATTAAGTTTGCTGATGACACAACAGTGGTAGACCTGATCACTGACAATGATGAGACAGCCTATAGGGAAGAGGTCAGAGACCTGACCATGTGGTGCAAGGACAACAACCTCTCTCTCAACTTGATCAAGGACATGATTGTGGACTACAGGAAAAGGAGGACCGAGCACGCCCCTATTCTCATCGACGGGGCTGTAGTGGAGCAGGTTGAGAGCTTCAAGTTCCTTGGCTTCCACATCACCAACAAACTAACATGGTCCAAGCACACCAAGATAGTTGTGAAGAAGACAAAACCTATTCCCCCCCAGGAGACTGAAAAGATTTGGCATGGTTCCTCAAGTCCTCAAAACGTTTTACAGCTGCACCATCGGGAGCATCCTGACAGGTTGCATCACTGCCTGGTATGGCAACTGCTCGGCCTCCATCTGCAATCCACTACAGAGGGTAGTGCCTACGGCCCAGTACATCACCGGGGCCAAGCTTCCTGCCATCCAGGACCTTTATACCAGGCGGTGTCAGAGGAAAAAAAAAATTGACAAAGACTCCAACCACCCTAGTCATAGACTGTTCTCTCTGCTACCTTACAGCAAGTGGTACCGGAGCGCCAAGTCTAGGTCCAAGAGGCTTCTTAACAGCTTCTACCCTAAAGCCATAAGACTCCTGAACATCTAATCAAATGGCTACCCAGACTATTTGTATTGTCCCCTGACCCTTCTACACTGCTGCTACTCTCTGTTGTTATCATCAATGACTAGTCACATTAATAATTAATAACTCTACCTGCTATTACATATTTCCTCAATTACTGCGACACCGGTGCCCCCGCACATTGACTTTGTACCGGTACCCCCTGTATATAGCATCCACATTGACTCTGTACTGGTAACCCCTGTATATAGCCTCCACATTGACTCTGTACCGTAATACCCTGTATATAGCCTCCACATTGACTCTGTACCGGTACCCCCTGTATATAGCCTCCACATTGACTCTGTACCGGTACCCCCTGTAAATAGCCTCCACATTGACTCTGTACCGGTACCCCCTGTATATAGCCTCCACATTGACTCTATACCGGTACCCCCTGTATATAGCCTCCACATTGACTCTGTACCGGTACCCCCTGTATATAGCCTCCACATTGACTCTATACCGGTACCCCCTGTATATAGCCTCCACATTGACTCTGTACCGGTACCCCCTGTATAGTACCCAGCTATTGTTATTTGCTCTTCAATTATTTGTTATTCTTATCTTATACTTTTTTTTATGTGTTTTCCTAAAACTGTGTCGTTTGTTAAAGTCAGTAAGGTGTACCTGTTGTATTCGGCGCATGTTACAAAATACAATTTGAATTGATTTGAAATTAAAATGATTAAAACCATAACAAACTGTTATAATCTAAATCTAATTTGTTTTTACATCATGGTGCTTGAACCATCAATGGTTGTGGGTTCAATTCCCGCTGTGGCCAAACTTTCCACCTTCTCCACTACTGTCTCGTCGATGTGGATATGGGGGCTGCTCCCTCTGCTGTTTCCTGAAGTCCACGATCATCCCCTTTGTTTTGTTGACGTTGATTGTGAGGTTATTTTCCTGACACCACAGTCCGAGGACCCTCACCTCCTCCCTGTAGGAGAGCGAGATGTTGTGTCCTAACCTCACCACCTGGGGGCGGCCCGTCAGAAAGTCCAGTACCCAGTTGCACAGGGCGGGGTCGAGACCCAGGGTCTGGAGCTTAATGACGAGTTTGGAGGGCACTATGGTGTTAAATGCTGAGCTGTAGTCGACGAACAGCATTCTTACATAGGTATTCCTCTTATCCAGATGGGTTCGGGCAGTGTGCAGTGTGACGCGATTGCGTCATCTGTGGACCTATTGTGGTGGTAAGCAAATTAGAGTGGGTCTAGGGTGTCAGGTAGGGTGGAGGTGATATGATCTATGACTAGTCTCTCAAAGCACTTCATGATGACGGAAGTGAGTGCTACGGGGCGGTAGTCGTTTAGCTCAGTTACCTTAGCTTTCTTGGGAACAGGAACAATGGTGGACCTCTTGAAGCATGTGGGAACAGCAGACTGGGATAAGGATTGATTGAATATGTCCGTAAACACACCAGCCAGCTGGTCTGCGCATGCTCTCGTCTGGGACGGCCGCCTTGCCAGGGTTAACACTTTTAAAGTTCTTACTCATGTCGGTTGCGGTGAAGGAGAGCCCGCAGGTTTTGGTAGTGGGCCATGTCTATGGCACTGTATTGTCCTCAAAGTGAGTAAAGAAGTTGTTTAGTTTGTCTGGGAGCAAGACATTGGGGTCCTAATTTAGACCAGAGCCCTATTCCCTATATAGTGCACTACTTCAGACCAGGGCCCTATTCCCTAGTTCGTGCACTACTTTAGACCAGAGCCCTATTCCCTATATAGTGCACTACTTTAGACCAGGACCCTATTCCCTATATAGTGCACTACTTCAGACCATGGCCCTATTCCCCTATATAGTGCACTACTTTAGACCAGGGCCCTATTCCCTATATAGTGCACTACTTTAGACCAGGGCCCTATTCCCTATATAGTGCACTACTTTAGACCAGGGCCCTATTCCCTAGTTCGTGCACTACTTTAGACCAGAGCCCTATTCCCTATATAGTGCACTACTTCAGACCATGGCCCTATTCCCCTATATAGTGCACTACTTTAGACCAGGGCCCTATTCCCTATATAGTGCACCACTTTAGACCAGGGCCCTATTCCCTATATAGTGCACTACTTCAGACCAAGGCCCTGTTCCCTATATAGTGCACTACTTCAGACCAGGGCCATCTCTATTCTTCTGTTTAACTCAGAGAGAACTGTATTGGAAACAGATGTCTACATCTGCAGTTCCACCCCGAAGGCAACCTCTTCTTCCCAGAGAGACACATGAAGAAGTTTCTTGGTGTATCTTCTCAATGCTATTTTTACACACAGAAATAGCTTCCCCCTGTTCCCAGAAAGAGCAGAACCCAGATGTTTCATGTGTTATGGTGCCTTTGGAGATGTTGATGAGCTCAGAAGTATTTGAATACTATTAGCAGATTAAAACAATTACAGACCGTTAGCCAAGTCATGTTATTCTTGTATCTTTAACGTTGTTTCTAACTGACAGTAGAGCCCTGCGCGGCAGGAATGCAACATTTACAAACAACTTCCCGTGTTAGTAAATCCATTAGCTGCTCTCTCTGTCTGTCACTCGCTCCCTGCGTGCTGCTCACTCTGCATGCGCTCTGCCCCACAGCAGCTCTGTGTCTGTGAGTATCCGTAGCAACGTCTCCGCTCGGGCTGCTCTGCCCAATGACGAGACGTGAGGGAGCAGTTAGCCGTTAGCAACTCTTCATCACTCTAAACACCGACAAAACATTATCTTCTGTGAAATGAGCTCTCGTGTCTCTATATTCGACCAGGTTGAAGCACTTCTGACACTACGTTATGATCTTAGATGTGACTGTACTGAGCAGCAGAGCACGAGCAAATGGCTCAGCTACCCTCAGACTAGTTATTGATGAAAATCCATGCCCTACAACGGCCCTAACCCAATGCATAATGTTGAGACCAGTCGGACTCGGGTCGGGTATCAGAGCTCTTGCCCACAGCCTCTAACACACCGTCTCCTTGGAAGTTACTCCACAGAAACACATTTTCAACTAGAAAAGTGCAACAACAAATGTGACGTTGCTAAATGAAATCAGCCAGTCGGGGATACCCAGTGATCCATCTCATCTCCAGCACCAAAGTGAGGTGATGAAATCAGACATCCTTCCTTGTCCTTCCTCCCTCTGCCAGGACACATATAGCATTGTGTGGCAAATATACACTGAGAGAGCATCAGTATTGATCCTCAGAACAGGAAAGCACCAGTAAGGATCCTCAGAACAGGAGAGCACCAGTAAGGCTCCTCAGAACAGGAGAGCACCAGTAAGGATCCTCAGAACAGGAGAGCACCAGTATTGATCCTCAGAACAGGAGAGCACCAGTAAGGATCCTCAGAACAGGAGAGCATCAGTATTGATCCTCAGAACAGGAAAGCACCAGTATTGATCCTCAGAACAGGAAAGCACCAGTAAGGATCCTCAGAACAGGAGAGCACCAGTATTGATCCTCAGAACAGGAAAGCACCAGTAAGGATCCTCACAACAGGAGAGCACCAGTAAGGATCCTCAAAACAGGAGAGCACCAGTGAGGATCCTCAAAACAGGAGAGCATTTTGCTGATGGGCTTTGATGGTTGACAAAAAAAGCCGGCTCCGCGCGGTGTGTGTGTGTGAGTGTGAGTGTGTTTGGGGTGTTTGTCTTGACAGGAATAGCCAATAAATGTGGCACGCCTCTAACCTGATAGTCACACACACACGCGCGCGCACATGCCCGCACACGCACACGCACGCACACGCAAACGCACGCACACGCACACGCAAACACAGGCACACAAATGCAAGGAAGAGGAAGTTAATAACTATGGAAAAGATTCAGCCAAGCATCACTTTTTCTGGTTGGTCTGAAAAATAACCACCAGTCCAACACAGGGCTGATCCACCGGTCCAACACAGGGCTGATTCACCAGTCCAACACAGGGCTGATCCACCGGTCCAACACAGGGCTGATCCACCGGTCCAACACAGGGCTGATCCACCGGTCCAACACAGGGCTGATTCACCGGTCCAACACAGGGCTGATCCACCGGTCCAACACAGGGCTGATCCACCAGTCCAACACAGGGCTGAACCACCGGTCCAACACAGGGCTGATCCACCGGTCCAACACAGGGCTGATCCACCGGTCCAACACAGGGCTGATCCACCAGTCCAACACAGGGCTGATCCACCAGTCCAACACAGGGCTGATCCACCAGTCCAACACAGGGCTGATTCACCAGTCCAACACAGGGCTGATCCACCAGTCCAACACAGGGCTGATCCACCAGTCCAACACAGGGCTGATCCACCAGTCCAACACAGGGCTGATCCACCAGTCCAACACAGGGCTGATCCACCGGTCCAACACAGGGCTGATCCACCGGTCCAACACAGGGCTGATCCACCGGTCCAACACAGGGCTGATCCACCGGTCCAACACAGGGCTGATTCACCAGTCCAACACAGGGCTGATCCACCGGTCCAACACAGGGCTGATTCACCACTCCAACACAGGGCTGATCCACCGGTCCAACACAGGGCTGATCCACCAGTCCAACACAGGGCTGATCCACCGGTCCAACACAGGGCTGATTCACCGGTCCAACACAGGGCTGATCCACCAGTCCAACACAGGGCTGATCCACCGGTCCAACACAGGGCTGATCCACCGGTCCAACACAGGGCAGATTCACCGGTCCAACACAGGGCTGATTCACCAGTCCAACACAGGGCTGATCCACCAGTCCAACACAGTACTGATCCTCTCCTCTGTTCTGCTTGCCTGGCCGGCACACAGACCAGCCGCTGAAAGACTAACCCCAACTTCTCAACACAATCAGCTCTGTAAGCTCTGAAAGGGAAATACAATTCATAACTCCCCTCTATTTGGGAAAGCAACCACTGGTACAGGAAATGGCAGTGGGTGCCAACATTCGTATTCAAACAAACTGTGGCAGGTCACCACAGCACCACATCTCTCTATTGTCTTTCAGTCTAGATGATTCAGGTCACCACAGCTCTGTGTCTGGTCCTCCAGTCTAGATGGTTCAGGTCACCACAGCTCTGTGTCTGGTCCTCCAGTCTAGATGGTTCAGGTCACCACATCTCTGTGTATTGTCTTTCAGTCTAGATGGACAAGGTCACCACAGCACCACATCTCTGTGTCTGGTCCTCCAGTCTAGATGGACAAGGTCACCACAGCACCACATCTCTGTGTCTGGTCCTCCAGTCTAGATGGTTCAGGTCACCACAGCTCTGTGTCTGGTCCTCCAGTCTAGATGGTTCAGGTCACCACAGCTCTGCGTGTTGTCTTTCAGTCTAGATGGTTCAGGTCACCACAGCTCTGTGTCTGGTCCTCCAGTCTAGATGATTCAGGTCACCACAGCTCTGTGTCTGGTCCTTCAGTCTAGATGATTCAGGTCACCACAGCTCTGTGTCTGGTCCTCCAGTCTAGATGGTTCAGAACACCACAGCTCTGCGTGTTGTCTTTCAGTCTAGATGGTTCAGGTCACCACAGCTCTGTGTCTGGTCCTCCAGTCTAGATGATTCAGGTCACCACAGCTCTGTGTCTGGTCCTCCAGTCTAGATGATTCAGGTCACCACAGCTCTGTGTCTGGTCCTTCAGTCTAGATGGTTCAGGTCACCACAGCTCTGTGTCTGGTCCTCCAGTCTAGATGATTCAGGTCACCACAGCTCTGTGTCTGGTCCTCCAGTCTAGATGATTCAGGTCACCACAGCTCTGTGTCTGGTCCTCCCGTCTAGATGATTCAGGTCACCACAGCTCTGTGTCTGGTCCTTCAGTCTAGATGGACCAGGTCACCACAGCACCACAGCTCTCTGTCTGGTCCTTCAGTCTAGATAGACCAGGTCACCACAGCTCTGTGAAGACTGGACCAGTCCCTAATCCCAGAGATTATACCAGTCCCTAATCCCAGAGACTAGACCGGGCCCTAATCCCAGAGACTAGACCGGTCCCTAATCCCAGAGACTAGACCAGTCTCTAATCCCAGAGACTATGTAGGCCCTAATCCCAGAAACTAGACCGGGCCCTAATTCCAGAGACTAGACCGGGCCCTAATCCCAGAGACCAGGCCCTAATCCCAGAGACTAGACTGGGCCCTAATTCCAGAGACTAGACCGGGCCCTAATCCCAGAGACTAGACCGGGCCCTAATCCCAGAGACCAGGCCCTAATCCCAGAGACTAGACTGGGCCCTAATCCCAGAGACTAGACCGGTCTCTAATCCCAGAGACTATGCCGGGCCCTAATCCCAGAGACCAGACCGGTCTCTAATCCCAGAGACTATGCCGGGCCCTAATCCCAGAGACTAGACCGGTCTCTAATCCCAGAGACTAGACCGGTCTCTAATCCCAGAGACTAGACCGGTCTCTAATCCCAGAGACTAGACCGGGCCCTAATCCCAGAGACTAGACCGGTCTCTAATCCCAGAGACTAGACCGGTCTCTAATCCCAGAGACTAGACCGGTCTCTAATCCCAGAGACTAGACCGGGCCCTAATCCCAGAGACTAGACCGGTCTCTAATCCCAGAGACTATGCCGGGCCCTAATCCCAGAGACCAGACCGGTCTCTAATCCCAGAGACTATGCCGGGCCCTAATCCCAGAGACTAGACCGGTCTCTAATCCCAGAGACTAGACCGGTCTCTAATCCCAGAGACTAGACCGGGCCCTAATCCCAGAGACTAGACCGGGCCCTAATCTGTTTAAATGACTATGTCCGCATAGCACTCACATGTGTAGTCATGAAATGCTTTGAAAGGCTGGTCATGGCTCACATCAACACCATTATCCCAGAAACCTTAGACCTACTCAAATTTGCATACTGCCCCAACAGATCCACAGATGATGCAATCTCTATTGCACTCCACATTACTCTTTCACACCTGGACAAAAGGAACACCCACGTAAGAATGCTATTCGTTGCTTAGCGTTCAACACCATAGTGCCCTCTGAGCTCGTCACTAAACTAAGGAACCTGGCACTAAACACCTCCTTCTGCGATGTTCCTATCACCAGATTCATTGCTAAATATACAATTAACTTGTGTTGGGCGGTGCTCCATGCTCTGGCTCCTCCCCTAATGCAGGTTTTTTTTTTTAAAAGGAGGTGATCACTGACAACACAATCCTCTGGAAGGTCTGAAAGAACTGACCAGACTCTATGTCTTCAAGTGATTCCTCTAAATACCAATTCAACCATGGAGAGTTTTATTACGTTCTATTAGCTACATGGTGAACCTGAACTGTTAATGTTTCAACCAGAATAGAGCGAAGAGGATTCAAAATGAAGATTTGGATTTAGCTAGAAGCTCAGCTTTCAGCTTTCACCAAGACTCGGTGCCGGTACCCCCTGTACATAGCCTAACTCAGCTACAGCCGAAGCCAGCACCGAGACTCGGTGCCGGTACCCCCTGTACATAGCCTAACTCAGCTACAGCCGAAGCCAGCACCGAGACTCGGTGCCGGTACCCCCTGTACATAGCCTAACTCAGCTACAGCCGAAGCCAGCACCGAGACTCGGTGCCGGTACCCCCTGTACATAGCCTAACTCAGCTACAGCCGAAGCCAGCACCGAGACTCGATGCCGGTACCCCCTGTACATAGCCTAACTCAGCTACAGCCGAAGCCAGCACCGAGACTCGATATCAGAACCCCCTGTATATAGCCTAATTATAGTTATTTTATTGTGTTTTACTTTAGTTTATTTTGTAAATATGTTCTTAACTCTATTTTCTTAAAACTGCATTGTTGATTAAGGGGTTGTCAGTAAGCGGTAAGGTTGTTGTATTCGGCGTGAGTCACAAATACAAAGTATTCATCCCCCTTGCCATTTTTTCTGTTTTGTTTAATTAACCAACCAGTTATGCATTAGGGGGCGCTATTAAACATTTTGGATGAAAAAACGTTCCCGTTTTAAACAAGATATCTTGTCACGAAAAGATGCTCGACTATGCATATAATTGACAGCTTTGGAAAGAAAACACTCTGACGTTTCCAAAACTGCAAAGATATTGTCTGTGAGTGCCACAGAGCTGATGTTACAGGCGAAACCGAGATAAAAATCCAAACAGGAAGTGCCGCATTTTTTGAAACCGCCTCATGCCAATGACTCCTTATATGACTTTGAATGAGCTACGAACGTTTTCCACGTATTCCCCAAGGTGTTTACAACATTGTGACGTCTTTTTAGGATTCTATTGAAGAATGGCCGTAAGGGACCATATATAGCATGTGGTCACATGGTGTCTCCCGCAGAAAATCTTGCGTAAAATACTGAGGTAGCCATTTTTCCAATCGCTTCTTATGAGAAACCAATTGCCTCGACGGATATATTATTGAATATATATGTTAAAAACACCTTGAGGATGGATCCTAAACAATGTTTGCCGTGTTTCTGTCAATATTATGGAGCAAATTTCGAAAAAGTTTGGCGTTATAGTTGTAGCATTTTCCGGTCGATTTCTCAGCCAAGCATGATGAAGAAACGGGAGCTTTTTCGCCTACAAAAATAATCATTTTGGAAATAAGGAACATTTGCTATCTAACTGGGAGTCTCCTGAGTGAAAGCATCCAAAGTTCTTCAAAGGTGAATGATTTAATTTGGTTGCTTTTCTTATATTCGTGAAAATGTTGCCTGCTGCCAGCATAGCATTATGCCATGATAAACTTACACAAATGCTTGTCTAGCATTGCAGTTACGCATATTTTGAAAATCTGAGATGACAGTGTTGTTAACAAAAGGCTAAGCTTGTGTTTGAATATATTTATTTGATTTCATTTGCGATTTACATGAATAGGAAAAGTTTCTAGGGGTATTTATGTCCGCTGCGTTATGGTGATGCGCTTGAGGCTATGATTACGCTCCCGGATACGGGATTGCTCGTCGCAAGAGGTTTTAAAAACTGTAAATTAAATTTTATTTGTATTTCATGTAATGGATATACACAAAATAGTCCAAATTTGTGAAATGAAATGGAAAAAAAACTTCTCTAAGGTAGGGGGCAGCATTGGGAATTTTGGATGAAAAGTGTGCCCAAATTAAACTGCCTGCTACTCAGGCATGAAAGCTAGAATGTGCATATAATTGGTAGATTTGGATAGAAAACACTCTGAAGTTACAAAAACTGTTTGAATGATGTCTGTGAGTATAACATAACTCACAACGTGGCGGATATCTGTTTGGGTTGTTTTGGTCTCTGAGCGCTTCACTCAGATTATTGCATGGTGTGCTTTTTCCGTAAAGTTTTTTGAAATCTGATTGCATTAAAGAGAAGTTTATCGAAAGTTCCATGTATAACAGTTGTATCTTTTAGCAATGTTTATTATGAGTATTTCTGTAAATTGATGTGGTTCTCTGCAAAATCACCGGACGTTTTGGAACGACTGAACATAACACGCCAATGCAAACTGTCACGTCCGTCGTTAAGGGTAGACCAAGGCGCAGCGTGAGTAGAGTTCCACATATTTTTAACAAATCAAAACTCAGCAAAACAAAACAAACCAGCACAAACAAAACGTGAAGCTACAGGCAACTATCCGTAGACAAGATCCCACGAATACCAATGGAGAAATGGCTACCTAAATATGATCCCCAATCAGAGACAACAATAAGCTGTCTCTGATTGAAAACCATATCAGGCCAACGTAGAAATACAAAAACTGAATAACACTAGAGTACCCACTCTAGTCACACCCTGACCTAACCAAAATATATAGAAAAACAGGGATATCTCAGGTCAGTGTGTGACATAAACTCAATTTTTGGATATAAATATGAACTTTACTGAACAAAACATACATGTATTGTGTAACATGAAGTCCTATGAGTCCTATGAGTGTCATCTGATGAAGATTATCAAAGGTTAGTGATGAATTTTATCACTATTTCTGCTTTTTGTGACTCCTCTCTTTGCCTGGAAAAATGGCTGTGTTTTTCTGTGACTTGGTTCTGACCTAACATAATTGTTTGTATTGCTTTCGATGAAAAGCCTATTTGAAATCGGACACTTTGGTGGGATTAACAACGAGAATAGCTTTAAAATGATATCAGACACATGTATGTAATTGTAATCATGAGATTTCTGTGGTTTGAATTTGAATTTGGTGCCCTCTATTTTCACTGGAAGTTGTCATATCTATCCCGATATCGGGATTCCAGCCATAACAGGTTAAAGAATACCTGCTCCAGAGCGCTCAGGACCTCTGACTGGGGTGAAGGTTCACCTTCCAGCAGGACAACGACCCTAAGCACACTGCCAAGACAACGCAGGAGTGGCTTCGGGACAAGTCTCTGAATGTCCTTGAGTGGCCCAGCCAGAGCCCAAACTTGAACCCAATCAAACATCTCTGGTGAGACCTGAAAATAGCTGTGTAGCAACACCTCCCATCCAACCTGACAGAGCTTGAGAGGATCAACAGAGAAGAATGTAGAAACTCCCCAAATACAGGTGTGCCAAGCTTGTAGAATCATATCCAAGAAGACTCAAGGCTGTAATCGTTGCCAAAGATGCTTTGGTACTGAGTAAAACATCTGAATTCTTTCAGTACTTGTCAGAAGTTTGGACACACCTACTCATTCAAGGGTTTTTCTTTATTTTTTATTTTTTACTATTTTCTACATTGTAGAATAATAGTGAAGACTTCAAAAGTATAAAATAACACACTTTTTTGGTTACTACATGATTCCATATGTGTTATTTCATAGTTGTGAACAAATAATAGGAAAAAGAAGAGAGGGAAGAAGACAAAAGAGAAATGAGACAGGGAGACGACTTCTAACATATTGGCTGCCAGAGTAGCTGCCCACAGTGAGCTCAATTCATCAGTGTCAATAACAGCCTCAGAACATGCGGTAGACATGCATATTAATTGAAGATAATCAGATTAAATCACCACAGTTTGACAGTTTACGAGATGGGCACTTTATCTTGTCGAGGGAGGATGGAATTGTTAGATAGCTTATGTACATCACTAGATAGTACTAATCTGAAAAAACATCTTAATTGCATGTTATCACCTGATTGCCTTGGCATTATATTAAATACTATGGTAATTACTACACAGATTGAGGGGTAAATAGCCCGAGGCTGAGACTACCTTAAGAGAGGCGACATGAGGAGTGCGGATGAGAAAGGGGGAGAGACAAGAAGAGAGGAGAGAGGAGGAGAGATGATGAGAGATGGAGAGAGGAAGAGAGAAGAGGAGAGATGGAGAGAAGAGGAGAGAGGAGAGAGGGAGAGAGGATGTGATTGGAGGAGAAAGGAATAAAGATGGATAGAGGAGACGAGAGCTGGGAGGAGAGGAGAGGAGAGGAGAGGAGAGGAGAGGAGAGGAGAGGAGAGGAGAGGAGAGGAGAGGAGAGAGGAGAGGAGAGGAGGAGAAGGAAAGAGAAAGGAGAGAGCAGGAGAGAGAGATCAAGAGAAATGAAGACAGATGAGGAGAGAGGAGAACAGAGGAGAGAGGAGACATGGAGAAATTAAGAGATGGAGAGAGGAGGAGAGGAGAGATGGAGAGAGGAGAAGAGATGGATAGAGGAGAAGAGGGGAGAGATGGAGAGAGGAGGAGAGGAGGAGAGGAGAGATGGAGAAAGGAGAAGCAATGGAGAGAGGAGGAGAGGAGAGATGGAGAGAGGAGAAGAGATGGAGAGAGGAGGAGAGAGGAGAGATGGAGAGAGGAGAAGAGATAGAGGAGAGATGGAGAGATGGAGAGAGGAGGAGAGATGGAGAGAGGAGGAGAGGAGAGATGGAGAGAGGAGAAGAGATGGAGAGAGGAGGAGAGGAGAGATGGAGAGAGGAGAAGAGATTGAGCGAGGAGGAGAGAGGAGAGAGGAGGAGAGGAGAGATGGAGAAGAGATGGAGAGAGGAGGAGAGAGGAGAGATGGAGAGAGGAGGAGAGGAGAGATGGAGAGAGGAGAAGAGATGGAGAGAGGAGGAGAGATGAGAGAGGAGGAGAGGAGAGATGGAGAGAGGAGAAGAGATGGACAGAGTAGGAGAGAGGAGAGAGTAGGAGAGGAGAGATGGAGAGAGGAGAAGAGATGGAGAGAGTAGGAGAGAGGAGAGAGGAGAGAGGAGGAGAGGAGAAAGGAGGAAAGAGGAGAGAGGGCAGAACAGCTGCTGATATAGCATTATAAAGTGTTTGATTCATTTGAATAGCATCCGAATAGGATGCTTGGGGTTTTAAGTATTACCACCCATCCAATAGAACACATCCCTCATAGTGTCTCTACCACCCAGTCTATAGAACACATCCCTCGTAGTGTCTCTACAACCCAGCCTATAGAACACATCCCTCGTAGTGTCAATACCACCCAGCCTATAGAACACATCCCTTGTAGTGTCACTACCACCCAGCCAATAGAACACATCCCTCCTAGTGTCACTACCACCCAGCCTATAGAACACATCCCTTGTAGTGTCACTACCACCCAGCCTATAGAACACATCCCTCGTAGTGTCACTACCACCCAGACAATAGAACACATCCCTCCTAGTGTCACTAGCACCCAGCCTATAGAACACATCCCTTGTAGTGTCACTACCACCCAGCCTATAGAACACATCCCTCCTAGTGTCACTACCACCCAGCCTATAGAACACCTCCCTCGAAGTGTCACTACCACCCAGACAATAGAACACCTCCCTCGTAGTGTCTCTACCACCCAGCCTATAGAACACATCCCTCCTAGTGTCACTACCACCCAGCCTATAGAACACATCCCTCCTAGTGTCTCTACCACCCAGCCTATAGAACACATCCCTCCTAGTGTCTCTACCACCCAGCCAATAGAACACATCCCTCCTAGTGTCTCTACCACCCAGTCTATAGAACACATCCCTCGTAGTGTCTCTACAACCCAGCCTATAGAACACATCCCTCATAGTGTCTCTACCACCCAGTCTATAGAACACATCCCTCGTAGTGTCTCTACCACCCAGCCTATAGAACACATCCCTTGTAGTGTCACTACCACCCAGCCTATAGAACACATCCCTCCTAGTGTCACTACCACCCAGCCTATAGAACACCTCCCTCGTAGTGTCACTACCACCCAGCCTATAGAACACATCCCTCCTAGTGTCTCTACCACCCAGCCTATAGAACACATCCCTCCTAGTGTCTCTACCACCCAGCCAATAGAACACATCCCTCCTAGTGTCTCTACCACCCAGTCTATAGAACACATCCCTCCTAGTGTCTCTACCACCCAGCCTATAGAACACATCCCTCCTAGTGTCTCTACCACCCAGCCTATAGAACACATCCCTCCTAGTGTCTCTACCACCCAGCCTATAGAACACATCCCTCCTAGTGTCTCTACAACCCAGCCTATAGAACACATCCCTCATAGTGTCACTACCACCCAGCCTATAGAACACATCCCTCCTAGTGTCTCTACCACCCAGCCTATAGAACACATCCCTCCTAGTGTCTCTACCACCCAGTCTATAGAACACATCCCTCATAGTGTCACTACCACCCAGCCTATAGAACACATCCCTCGTAGTGTCACTACCACCCAGCCAATAGAACACATCCCTCCTAGTGTCACTACCACCCAGTCTATAGAACACATCCCTCGTAGTGTCTCTACCACCCAGCCTATAGAACACATCCCTTGTAGTGTCTCTACAACCCAGCCTATAGAACACATCCCTCGTAGTGTCACTACCACCCAGCCTATAGAACACATCCCTCGTAGTGTCTCTACCACCCAGCCTATGGAACACATCCCTCCTAGTGTCACTACCACCCAGCCTATAGAACACATCCCTCGTAGTGTCACTACCACCCAGCCTATAGAACACATCCCTCCTAGTGTCTCTACCACCCAGCATATAGAACACATCCCTTGTAGTGTCACTATCACCCAGCCTATAGAACACATCCCTCCTAGTGTCACTACCACCCAGCCTATAGAACACATCCCTCCTAGTGTCTCTACCACCCAGCCTATAGAACACCTCCCTCGTAGTGTCACTACCACCCAGCCTATAGAACACATCCCTCCTAGTGTCTCTACCACCCAGCCTATAGAACACATCCCTTGTAGTGTCACTATCACCCAGCCTATAGAACACATCCCTCCTAGTGTCACTACCACCCAGCCTATAGAACATATCCCTTGTAGTGTCACTACCACCCAGCCTATAGAACACATCCCTCGTAGTGTCACTACCACCCAGCCAATAGAACACATCCCTCCTAGTGTCACTACCACCCAGCATATAGAACACATCCCTTGTAGTGTCACTACCACCCAGCCTATAGAACACCTCCCTCGTAGTGTCACTACCACCCAGCCTATAGAACACATCCCTCCTAGTGTCTCTACCACCCAGCCTATAGAACACATCCCTCCTAGTGTCACTACCACCCAGCCTATAGAACACATCCCTCGTAGTGTCACTACCACCCAGCCTATAGAACACTTCCCTTGTAGTGTCACTACCACCCAGCCTATAGAACACCTCCCTCGTAGTGTCACTACCACCCAGCCTATAGAACACATCCCTCCTAGTGTCTCTACCACCCAGCCTATAGAACACATCCCTCCTAGTGTCTCTACCACCCAGCCTATAGAACACATCCCTCGTAGTGTCTCTACAACCCAGCCTATAGAACACATCCCTCATAGTGTCACTACCACCCAGCCTATAGAACACATCCCTCGTAGTGTCACTACCACCCAGCCTATAGAACACATCCCTCCTAGTGTCACTACCACCCAGCCTATAGAACACATCCCTTGTAGTGTCACTACCACCCAGCCAATAGAACACATCCCTCCTAGTGTCACTACCACCCAGCCTATAGAACACATCCCTTGTAGTGTCACTACCACCCAGCCTATAGAACACCTCCCTCGTAGTGTCACTACCACCCAGCCTATAGAACAAATCCCTCCTAGTGTCTCTACCACCCAGCCTATAGAACACATCCCTCCTAGTGTCTCTACCACCCAGCCTATAGAACACATCCCTCCTAGTGTCACTACCACCCAGCCTATAGAACACATCCCTCGTAGTGTCTCTACCACCCAGCCTATAGAACACATTCCTCGTAGTGTCACTACCACCCAGCCTATAGAACACATCCCTCGTAGTGTCACTACCACCCAGCCTATAGAACACATCCCTCGTAGTGTCTCTACCACCCAGCCTATAGAACACATCCCTCGTAGTGTCTCTACCACCCAGCCTATAGAACAGATAAAAATAACAGGTAAAAGCTTGTAGGTCGTTGTTCCTCTCTCTGCCTGTCAGTGGTGGCCCCTGGCCCTCCGAGAGAAACACTGCTGTGAAACACCAGAGAGAGCACGAGAGAGAGAGCGCACGAGGGAGAGCACGAGAGAGAGGGGAGAGAGAGAGAGAGAGAGAGAGATAGATTATGAGAGAGCGAGAGCACGAGAGAGAGAGGAGAGAGAGAGAGAGCGAGAGAGAGATAGAGCATGAGAGAGCGAGAGCACGAGAGAGAGAGGGGAGAGAGAGAGAGAGAGAGAGCGAGAGAGAGATAGAGCATGAGAGAGAGAGAGCGAGAGAGAGGTGGGTGGGTGGGAGAGGAATGGACTAATATAATAAAAGAATAACTGTACTGCCTAGGGGCAACAGTTCTGTACAGGGAGTGCACCACTTCACTACATACTACAGATTTATGATCAGGGGGAAATTAGCGTCTCAGTCTGTTCCCATTGTGTTGTCCAATCTGATGCTGCTCTCTCTATCACCAGAGAGGTAAAAGATCGGAAGGGAGAGAGATCGATAGCTAGAGAGAGAGAGAGGAAGAGATAGATGTAGAGAGAGAGAGGAAGGGAGGAAGAGTGAGAGGGAGGTAGAGAGAGAGAGGAGAGAGTGAGATGGAGAGGGATAAAGAGAGAGAGAGAGAGAGAGAGAGAGAGAGAGAGAGGGAGGTAGAGAGAAGTCAAATCAAAATCAAATCAAATGTATTTATATAGCCCTTCGTACATCAGCTGATATCTCATAGTGCTGTACAGAAACCCAGCCTAAAACCCCCAAACAACAAGCAATGCAGGTGTAGAAGCACGGTGGCTAGGAAAAACTCGAGAGAGGTAGAGAAATAGAGAGAGAATGGTAGGGAGAGGGAGAGAGAGGTAGCGAGAGAAAGGGAGGAAGAGGGAGAGAGGGGTAGAGAGAGAGAGACAGGGAGAGAGAGAGAGGGGGGGGGGGACGCTCTTCTGGAATGAGTTCCTACATAGTCACTTCATTTCTTTTTTATTTCTTTATTTCACCTTTATTTAACCAGGTAGGCTAGTTGAGAACACCTTTATTTAACCAGGTAGGCTAGTTGAGAACACCTTTATTTAACCAGGTAGGCCAGTTGAGAACACCTTTATTTAACCAGGTAGGCCAGTTGAGAACACCTTTATTTAACCAGGTAGGCCAGTTGAGAACAAGTTCTCATTTACAACTGCGACCTGGCCAAGATAAAGCAAAACAGTTCGACAGAAAAAACACAGAGTTCCACATGGAATTGTCACACCCTGACCTTAGAGATCCTTATTTATTCTCTATGTTTGGTCAGGGTGTGACTCGGGAGGGAAAATCTATGTTTTCTATTTCTTTGTTGTTTTGCCGAGTGTGGTTCCCAACCAGAGGCAGCTGTCTATCGTTGTCTCCGATTGAGGATCATATATAAGTTGTGATTTTCCGTTTGGGTTCTGTGGGGTGTTATTTTCTGTTTAGTGTCTGACGGAACTGTTCTCTTTCCTTTTTGGATTTGTTATTTTTCTGAGATTTGGTCGACTCTTCCTTCCACCGATGACGAGCGTTGCAGGAATAAACAAGAGTACAGTCAATAACACAATAGAGAAGTCTATATACAGTGTGTGCAAATGTAGAAGAGTTCGGAGGTAAGGCAATAAATAGGCCGTTAGTGGCAAAATATTTACAATTTAGCAAATAAACACTGGAGTGAAAGATCTGCATTGATTGATGTGCAAGTAGAGATACTGGGGTGCAAAGGAGCAGAAAGTAAATAAAAATGATACTTGGATGAGGTATTTACAGATGGGCTATGGGGATGAGGTAGTTGGGTGGGCTATTTACAGATGGGCTATGTACAGGTGCAGTGATCTGTGAGCTGCTCTGACAGCTGGTGCCTAAAGTTAGTGAGGGAGATATGAGTCTCCAGCTTCAGCGATTTTTGCAATTCGTTCCAGTCACTGGCAGCAGAGAACTGGAAGGAAAGGCGGCCAAACCAGGTGTCGGCCCTGGGGATGACCAGTGAGATATACTCGTTGGAGCGCGTGCTATGGGTGGGTGTTGTTATGGTGACCAGTGAGCTGAGATAAGGCGGAGCTTTACCTAGCAAAGACTTGTAGATGACCTGGAGTCAGTGGGTTTGGCGACGAATATGTAATGAGGGCCAGCCAACAAGAGCATACAGGTCACAGTGGTGGGTAGTATATGGGGCTTTGTTGACAAAATGGATGGCACTGTGATAGACTGCATCCAATTTGCTGAGTAGAGTGTTGGAGGCTATTTTGTTAATTACATCGCCGAAGTCAAGGATCGGTAGGATGGCCAGTTTTACGAGGGTATGTTTGGCAGCATGAGTGAAGGAAGCTTTGTTGCGAAATAGGAAGCCGATTCTAGATAACATTTTGGATTGGAGATGCTTAATGTGAGTCTGGAAGGAGAGTTTACAGTCTAGCCAGACACCTAGGTATTTGTAGTTGTCCACGTATTCTAGGTCGGAACCGTCCATTGTGGTGATGCTAGTCAGGCTTGTGCAGGTAGCGATTGGTTGAAGAGCATGCATTTGGTTTTGCTAGCGTTTAAGTGGTTTACTAGCGTTTAAGTGGTTTACTAGCGTTTAAGTGGTTTACTAGCGTTTAAGTGCAGTTGGAGGCCACGGATGGAGAGTTGTATTGAAGCTCGTTTTGGATTTTTTTTAACACAGTGTCCAAAGAAGGGCCAGAAGTATACAGATTGGTGTCGTCTGCGTAGAGGTGGATCAGAGAATCACCTTCAGCAAGAGCGACATCATTGATGTTTACAGAGAAAAGAGTCGGCCTGAGAATTAAACCCTGTGGCACCTCCATAGAGACTGCCAGAGGTCTGGACAACAGGCCCTCCGATTTGACACACTGAACTCTATCTGAGATATATGTCTATAACAGTTTGGGTCTAGAGTGGTGGGCAGCAGAGGGGCAGCAGCTTGAAGAGGGGCAGCAGCTTTCCAATCTTTAGGGATCTCAGACGATAAGAAAGAGGTTGAACAGGCTAGAAATAGGGGTTGCAACAATGAAGGCGGATAATTTTTAGAAAGAAAGGGTCCAGATTGTCTAGCTGATTTGTGCGGGTTCAGGTTTTGCAGCTCTTTCAGAACATCTGCTACCTGGATTTGGGTGAAGGAGAAATGGGGAGGCTTGGGCAAGTTGCTGTGGTGGGTGCAGGGCTGTTGACTGGGGTAGGGGTAGCCATGTGCAAAGCAAGGCCAGCCGTAGAGAAATGCTTATTGAAATGTTTGATTATCATGGATTTATCGGTGGAGACCGTGTTACCTAGCCTCAGTGCAGTGAGCAGCTGGGAGGAGGTGCTCTTGTTCTCCATGGACTTTACAGTGTCCCAAAACTTTTTGGAGTTTTTTTTTCTGTTTGAAAAAGCTAGCCTTAGCTTTCCTGACTGACTGCGTGTATTGGTTCCTGACTTCCCTGAGCAGTTGCATATCGCGGGGACTATTCGATGCTAACGCAGTACGCCACACTATGTTTTTGTGCTGGTCAAGGGCAGTCAGGTCTGGAGTGAACCAAGGGCTATATCTATTCCTGGTTCTACATTTCTTGAAAGGGGTTTATCTAAGATGGTGATGAAAGCACTTTTAAAGAACGACTGAGCCTAGTCCTAGTCATTGTCCTATGGGACCTTGTCAAAAGCAGTGTGTTACAGATGGAGGAGCTTACTTTGATCACCATGTTGCAGGAGAACTTTGTAAAACTTGTATTGTATTTGAGGTTTAAAAACGCTTCTGAAGTTTGTAATTTCCACTTATAAAATATCAGACTTTTTTTTCCTTCTCGAAAAATGTAACAACCCCCTAACAAAATGTAACAACCCCCTAACAAAATGTAACAACCCCCTAACAAACTGTAACAACCCCCTAACAAAATGTAACAACCCCCTAACAAAATGTAACAACCCCCTAACTAAATGTAACAACCCCCTAACAAAATGTAACAACCCCCTAACAAAATGTAACAACCCCCTAACTAAATGTAACAACCCCCTAACAAAATGTAACAACCCCCTAACAAAATGTAACAACCCCCTAACAAAATGTAACAACCCCCTAACAAAATGTAACAACCCCCTAACAAAATGTAACAACCCCCTAACAAAATGTAACAACCCCCTAACAAAATGTAACAACACCATAACTACATGTAACAACCCCATAACAAAATGTAACAACCCCCTAACTAAATGTAACAACCCCCTAACAAAATGTAACAACCCCCTAACAAAATGTAACAACCCCCTAACAAAATGTAACAACCCCCTAACAAAATGTAACAACCCCATAACAAAATGTAACAACCCCCTAACAAAATGTAACAACCCCCTAACAAAATGTAACAACCCCCTAACAAAATGTAACAACCCCATAACAAAATGTAACAACCCCCTAACAAAATGTAACAACCCCATAACTAAATGTAACAACCCCCTAACAAAATGTAACAACCCCCTAACAAAATGTAACAACCCCCTAACAAAATGTAACAACCCCCTAACAAAATGTAACAACCCCCTAACAAAATGTAACAACCCCCTAACAAAATGTAACAACCCCCTAACAAAATGTAACAACCCCCTAACAAAATGTAACAACCCCCTAACAAAATGTAACAACCCCCTAACAAAATGTAACAACCCCCATAACAAAATGTAACAACCCCCTAACAAAATGTAGCAACCCCCATAACAAAATGTAACAACCCCCATAACAAAATGTAACAACCCCCTAACAAAATGTAGCAACCCCCATAACAAAATGTAACAACCCCCATAACAAAATGTAACAACCCCCTAACAAAATGTAGCAACCCCCATAACAAAATGTAACAACCCCCATAACAAAATGTAACAACCCCCTAACAAAATGTAACAACCCCCTAACAAAATGTAACAACCCCCATAACAAAATGTAACAACCCCCTAACAAAATGTAACAACCCCCTAACAAAATGTAACAACCCCCTAACAAAATGTAACAACCCCCTAACAAAATGTAACAACCCCCTAACAAAATGTAACAACCCCCTAACAAAATGTAACAACCCCCTAACAAAATGTAACAACCCCATAACAAAATGTAACAACCCCCTAACAAAATGTAACAACCCCATAACAAAATGTAACAACCCCCTAACAAAATGTAACAACCCCCTAACAAAATGTAACAACCCCCTAACAAAATGTAACAACCCCCTAACAAAATGTAACAACCCCCTAACAAAATGTAACAACCCCATAACAAAATGTAACAACCCCCTAACAAAATGTAACAACCCCCTAACAAAATGTAACAACCCCCTAACAAAATGTAACAACCCCCTAACAAAATGTAACAACCCCCTAACAAAATGTAACAACCCCCTAACAAAATGTAACAACCCCCTAACAAAATGTAACAACCCCCTAACAAAATGTAACAACCCCCTAACAAAATGTAACAACCCCATAACAAAATGTAACAACCCCCTAACAAAATGTAACAACCCCCTAACAAAATGTAACAACCCCCTAACAAAATGTAACAACCCCCTAACAAAATGTAACAACCCCCTAACAAAATGTAACAACCCCATAACTAAATGTAACAACCCCCTAACAAAATGTAACAACCCCCTAACAAAATGTAACAACCCCATAACAAAATGTAACAACCCCCTAACAAAATGTAACAACCCCCTAACAAAATGTAACAACCCCATAACAAAATGTAACAACCCCATAACAAAATGTAACAACCCCATAACAAAATGTAACAACCCCCTAACAAAATGTAACAACCCCCATAACAAAATGTAACAACCCCCTAACAAAATGTAACAACCCCCTAACAAAATGTAACAACCCCCTAACAAAATGTAACAACCCCCTAACAAAATGTAACAACCCCCATAACAAAATGTAACAACCCCCTAACAAAATGTAACAACCCCCATAACAAAATGTAACAACCCCCTAACAAAATGTAACAACCCCCTAACAAAATGTAACAACCCCCTAACAAAATGTAACAACCCCCTAACAAAATGTAACAACCCCATAACAAAATGTAACAACCCCCTAACAAAATGTAACAACCCCCATAACAAAATGTAACAACCCCCTAACAAAATGTAACAACCCCCTAACAAAATGTAACAACCCCCTAACAAAATGTAACAACCCCATAACAAAATGTAACAACCCCCTAACAAAATGTAACAACCCCCTAACAAAATGTAACAACCCCCTAACAAAATGTAACAACCCCCTAACAAAATGTAACAACCCCCTAACAAAATGTAACAACCCCCTAACAAAATGTAACAACCCCCTAACAAAATGTAACAACCCCATAACAAAATGTAACAACCCCCTAACAAAATGTAACAACCCCCTAACAAAATGTAACAACCCCCTAACAAAATGTAACAACCCCCTAACAAAATGTAACAACCCCCTAACAAAATGTAACAACCCCATAACAAAATGTAACAACCCCCTAACAAAATGTAACAACCCCCTAACAAAATGTAACAACCCCCTAACAAAATGTAACAACCCCCTAACAAAATGTAACAACCCCATAACAAAATGTAACAACCCCATAACAAAATGTAACAACCCCCTAACAAAATGTAACAACCCCCATAACAAAATGTAACAACCCCCATAACAAAATGTAACAACCCCCTAACAAAATGTAACAACCCCATAACAAAATGTAACAACCCCCTAACAAAATGTAACAACCCCCTAACAAAATGTAACAACCCCATAACAAAATGTAACAACCCCCTAACAAAATGTAACAACCCCCTAACAAAATGTAACAACCCCATAACAAAATGTAACAACCCCCTAACAAAATGTAACAACCCCCTAACAAAATGTAACAACCCCCATAACAAAATGTAACAAC
>NC_143036.1:2447500-2485000 GCF_057628025.1 Oncorhynchus mykiss
CACTTCCTAAACCCCCTACGAAATATATGACCATATTAGAGACACATATTTACCTCAGATTACACAGATCCACAAAGAATTAGAAAACCTAGTCCCATATCTACTGGGTGAAATTCCACATTGTCCCTTCACAGCAGCAAGATTTGTGACCTGTTGCCACAAGAAAAGGTCAACCAGTGAAGAGAGAGAAAGAGAGAGAGAGAGAGAGAGAGAGAGACAGAGACAGAGACAGAGACAGAGACAGAGACAGAGACAGAGACAGAAAGAGAGAGAGAGAGAGAGACAGAGACAGAGAGAGACAGAGAGAGAGAGACAGAGAGGGAGAAAGAGAGAGAGAGACAGAGAGGGAGAAAGAGAGAGAGAGAGAGAGAGAGAGAGAGAGAGAGAGAGAGACAGAGAAAGGAAATTACTCAAGTCATCTTAAATCTCTCCTTTTAATTGTTCTACTGTGTTAATTTGTTACTTACAGAGTCAATGATTGTCCACTACTGAGTCTGCGGCAGTCAGAGGATCATTCTGCTTTCAGTTGTTCCCGTGGAGTATGATTGGAATATTAATTAGTCCCATCTATGCAACGTCAGATAATAACAATGTCACAGCGCTGAATGGAATCTGTGACCTGTAAAAATCCTATTCACAAACTCCAGTCTGCCACGGCTCATTCTTTTGGCTGCAGACACAGGACTTGTTCACACTCCCTCTAAGTGTCTGTATTGTCCTTTTGAGAGGCATTGTGGCCGGAGTCTGTAAAAAAAAAAAAAGCACATACATTTTTATGGGACTGAAAGTTTATATTCACAGTTAATTTGGGACTTTAGACACCTCACTAGTGAAGGTTTCTATTGAGAGGCCACAATAAACGCATCTCTTGGCTTTGTATTTTAGGGGACTTGTTTGATTATGATTACATGACACACCTGACAGAGAGTAAAGGACTCCCTGAACGCCCACTGACAGCATATCTTCACTTGACCCCCCCCTACTGACAGAATCTCTTCACTTGCCCCCCCCCCCACTGACAGCATCTCTTCACTTGTCCCCCCCACGCCCCACTGACAGCATCTCTTCACTTGTCCCCCCCCCCCCACTGACAGCATCTCTTCACTTGTCCCCCCACTGACAGCATCTCTTCACTTGTCCCCCCCACTGACAACATCTCTTCATTTGTCCCCCCCACGCCCCACTGACAGCATCTCTTCATTTGTCCCCCCCCCCACTGACAGCATCTCTTCATTTGTCCCCCCCACTGACAGCATCTCTTCACCTGCCCCCCCCACGCCCCACTGACAGCATCTCTTCACTTGTCCCCCCCACTGACAGCATCTCTTCATTTGTCCCCCCACTGACAGCATCTCTTCATTTGTCCCCCCCCCACTGACAGAATCAAAATCAAATCAAATGTATTTATATAGCCCTTCGTACATCAGCTGATATCTCAAAGTGCTGTACAGAAACTAAGCCTAAAACCCCAAACAGCAAGCAATGCAGGTGTAGAAGCACGGTGGCTAGGAAAAACTCCCTAGAAAGGCCAAAACCTAGGAAGAAACCTAGAGAGGAACCAGGCTATGTGGGGTGGCCAGTCCTCTTCTGGCTGTGCCGGGTGGAGATTATAACAGAACATGGTTAAGATGTTCAAATGTTCATAAATGACCAGCATGGTCGAATAATAATAAGGCAGAACAGTTGAAACTGGAGCAGCAGCACAGTCAGGTGGACTGGGGACAGCAAGGAGTCATCATGTCAGGTATTCCTGGGGCATGGTCCTAGGGCTCAGGTCCTCCGAGAGAGAGAAAGAAAGAGAGAATTAGAGAGAGCATATGTGGGATGGCCAGTCCTCTTCTGGCTGTGCCGGGTGGAGACTACAACAGAACATGGCCAAGATGTTCAAATGTTCATAAATGACCAGCATGGTCGAATAATAATAAGGCAGAACAGTTGAAACTGGAGCAGCAGCACGGCCAGGTGGACTGGGGACAGCAAGGAGTCATCATGTCAGGTAGTCCTGGGGCATGGTCCTAGGGCTCAGGTCCTCCGAGAGAGAGAAAGAGAGAATTAGAGAATTAGAGAACACACACTTAGATTCACACAGGACACCGAATAGGACAGGAGAAGTACTCCAGATATAACAAACTGACCCTAGCCCCCGACACATAAACTACTGCAGCATAAATACTGGGGGCTGAGACAGGAGGGGTCAGGAGACACTGTGGCCCCATCCGAGGACACCCCCGGACAGGGCCAAACAGGAAGGATATATCCCCACCCACTTTGCCAAAGCACAGCCACTAGAGGGATATCTTCAACCACCAACTTACCATCCTGAGACAAGGCTGAGTGTAGCCCACAAAGACCTCCGCCACGGCACAACCCAGGGGGGGGGGGGGGGGGGGGGGGGGGCGCCAACCCAGACAGGATGACCACATCAGTGACTCAACCCACTCAGGTGACGCACCCCCTCCAGGGACGGCATGAGAGATCCCCAATAAGCCAGTGACTGTTAATGTTACTACTTAGCTTCGGCTGTTGGAGGTCCTGACGAACCATGTCCAGATAAAGCATCATGTTAATGTTACTACTTAGCTTCGGCTGTTGGAGGCCCTGACGAACCATGTCCAGATAAAGCATCATGTTAATGTTACTACTTAGCTTCGGCTGTTGGAGGCCCTGACGAACCATGTCCAGATAAAGCATCATGTTAATGTTACTACTTAGCTTCGGCTGTTGGAGGTCCTGACGAACCATGTCCAGATAAAGCATCATGTTAATGTTACTACTTAGCTTCGGCTGTTGGAGGTCCTGACGAACCATGTCCAGATAAAGCATCATGTTAATGTTACTACTTAGCTTCGGCTGTTGGAGGTCCTGACGAACCATGTCCAGATAAAGCATCATGTTAATGTTACTACTTAGCTTCGGCTGTTGGAGGTCCTGACGAACCATGTCCAGATAAAACGTCCGGAGTGAAAAAGTTGAGTGAGGGGAAAAAAATTGTAATATAAAATGGTATTTAAAAAGTAAAAACCATAACTTTGGCAGGTAGCAAAGTAAGGTTGGCAAAAAAACGCACAGCAGCACGTAAACAAGTCTACAAGTTGTGACAGGAAATGACGCCAGCTAATCTGTCAGTACTAGCTACAGTAGTAATAACATAGTAATAACATAGTAATAACCCTAGGACCTTAAGACAAAGGTAAATAAAACATTTAATCAATGTCTGTAGATGATGTGTACAATCCTCTGTCTGTTTATTGTTGTAAAAAGCATCTCATCATATCGATATCAACAGCATCTCGTCAGGTCGATATCAACAGCATCTCATCAGGTCGATATCAACAGCATATCATCAGGTCGATATCAACAGCATCTCATCATATTGATATCAACAGCATCTCATCAGGTGAATATCAACAGCATCTCAATATATCGATATCAACAGCATCTCATCAGGTCGATATCAACAGCATATCATCAGGTCGATATCAACAGCATCTCATCATATTGATATCAACAGCATCTCATCAGGTGAATATCAACAGCATCTCAATATATCGATATCAACAGCATCTCATCAGGTCGATATCAACAGCATCTCATCAGGTCGATATCAACAGCATCTCATCATATTGATATCAACAGCATCTCATCATATTGATATCAACAGCATCTCATCAGGTCGATATCAACAGCATCTCATCAGGTCGATATCAACAGCATATCATCAGGTCGATATCAACAGCATCTCATCATATTGATATCAACAGCATCTCATCATATTGATATCAACAGCATCTCATCAGGTCGATATCAACAGCATCTCATCAGGTCGATATCAACAGCATCTCATCAGGTCGATATCAACAGCATCTCATCAGGTCGATATCAACAGCATCTCATCAGGTCGATATCAATAGCATCTCATCAGGTCGATATCAACAGCATCTCATCAGGTCGATATCAACAGCATATCATCAGGTCGATATCAACAGCATCTCATCATATTGATATCAACAGCATCTTATCATATTGATATCAACAGCATCTCATTATATTGATACCAACAGCATCTCATCAGGTCATATTCTGTGTGTATGTAAATGTCTTTGTCAAATTAAGGCGAATCTGACTCAACACTAGACTATTTACAGAAACGCATACACTTAAGAAACAGCCAATAAAAACATTACAAGAAACATCCTATAGCGAATCAAAAAGGATTTTGAGGTTCAGTTGGTTCATTGTGTGCATTGTTCAGTCTGGATTAGCTCTTCCTTTGTACCCTGCTACTCTGTCTCAGGATCTCCTGAATAGAGAAGGGGAGACCAGGGCTCCTCCGCCCTCCTCTCCTCCGATAACCAGGAAACCGATAAGGCATCCTTTTGTCTATAAATTGTCTTCCAAAACTAGCTATATTTGTTTTTATCACTTCTATATTTTGTAATTCCTCATCTGTAAACATCAAACCAATTGAGATTCTCCCCTACTGTGGGCTAGTTAGGCTTAAGGGTTATGTAGCCGTTTCAGGTTTCAGGATATTTATGCTGTTTTGGCTGGTCGAGCTCAGACAATGTTCTGCTATTGCTGTAGCTCACAGTTTCTCTAGTGTTTTGGCATTTTGCCTTCGTAGCCATCAACTCAAATCAAAATGTGTTTGTGACACGAGCAGAATACAACTAGTGTAGACTTTACTCTGTAACCCTGTCTCAGGGCCTCCTGAATAGAGAAGGAGAGACCAGGGCCTGTACCCTGCTACCCTGTCTTAGGGTCTCCTGAATAGAGAAGGAGAGACCAGGGCCTGTACCCTGCTACCCTGTCTCAGGGTCTCCTGAATAGAGAAGGAGAGACCAGGGCCTGTACCCTGCTACCCTGTCTTAGGGTCTCCTGAATAGAGAAGGAGAGACCAGGGCCTGTACCCTGCTACCCTGTCTCAGGGCCTCCTGAATAGAGAAGGAGAGAAGAAGGCTATAAGATGATAGTCCACTTCTCCTGTTTCTCAACAGTACTTAGGGTTTTAAAATAACGTCAGGGAGTCCTCAACACAAGGCAACATACCGAGTACTTTGGAGGCCCAAAACAGAAAGTTAGAGGGGATTTGTATGATTGGAAACAGGTCTGAGTAGGAGGCCTGGAATTGGGAAGCGAGAAAAAAAATAAAAAATTATAATAATTATCCGAGGAAGGCGCGTTATGGGATGCAACACAGATACGATCCCGAACCCAATACACCCCTGTCGTTTTCTGAGTACCTTCCATTCTATTTAGATCAACAGTCTCCCTTAGCTAGCTCAGAGCTACAACCGTTCTGCATTAACACGCTGAGTCCTCTATGGAGTCTCAGTCTCTAAGGATGTTAAAGCCTCCTCCCACACCCTCTCTCTAAATACCGCCTCAAACACATCCCTCCATTCGCTTAGATAGATAAAGGAACAAAAACAAGGTGTACAAAAGAAAATCTTTCTCTTCTTCCCACCACAACAGCATGTTTAAAATGTACTTTACATTAGCAACAAACAACAACAAAAAAAATAGGACATTTTAACGTTTGGGATTACCCCAGTGGGGAGCTGATGGGAGTAAATGGTTGCCACATCATCCGGTAGGAAATCACATTTTACTGAAAGCAGAGTAGAAGAGACACATTGTCATGTCTGTTCATTAACACCGAGCATCGCGTTACAATAACCAGGATGACGTGCTGCGAGGGTTGTGGCTGTGTCACAAATGGCACTCTATTTCATATTTAGTGCACTATTTTAGTAGTAGTGGTGGTGGTGGTAGTGTTGAATTATAGTGTGGGTAGTAGGATAGTAGTGGTGGTGGGGGGGTAGTAGGATAGTAGTGGTAGTGGGGGTAGTAGGATAGTAGTGGTAGTGGGGGTAGTAGGATAGTAGTGGTAGTGGGGGGTAGTAGGATAGTAGTGGTAGTGGGGGGTAGTAGGATAGTAGTGGTAGTGGGGGTAGTAGGATAGTAGTGGTAGTGGGGGGTAGTAGGATAGTAGTGGTAGTGGGGGTAGTAGGATAGTAATGGTAGTGGGGGTAGTAGGATAGTAGTGGTAGTGGGGGTAGTAGGATAGTAGTGGTAGTGGGGGTAGTAGGGTAGTAGTGGTGGTGGTGGGTAGTAGGATAGTAGTGGTAGTGGGGGGTAGTAGGATAGTAGTGGTAGTGGGGGTAGTAGGATAGTAGTGGTAGTGGGGGTAGTAGGATAGTAGTGGTAGTGGGGGGTAGTAGGATAGTAGTGGTAGTGGGGGGTAGTAGGATAGTAGTGGTAGTAGGATAGTAGTGGTAGTGTGGGTAGTAGGATAGTAGTGGTAGTGGAGGTAGTAGGATAGTAGTGGTGGTGGGGTAGTAGGATAGTAGTGGTGGTGGGGGTAGTAGGATAGTAGTGGTAGTGGGGGGTAGTAGGATAGTAGTGGTAGTGGGGGGTAGTAGGATAGTAGTGGTAGTAGGATAGTAGTGGTAGTGTGGGTAGTAGGATAGTAGTGGTAGTGGAGGTAGTAGGATAGTAGTGGTAGTGGGGGGTAGTAGGATAGTAGTGGTAGTGGGGGGTAGTAGGATAGTAGTGGTAGTAGGATAGTAGTGGTAGTGTGGGTAGTAGGATAGTAGTGGAAGTGGAGGTAGTAGGATAGTAGTGGTGGTGGGGTAGTAGGATAGTAGTGGTGGTGGGGGTAGTAGGATAGTAGTGGTAGTGGGGGGTAGTAGGATAGTAGTGGTAGTGGGGGTAGTAGGATAGTAGTGGTAGTGGGGGGTTGTGGGATAGTAGTGGTAGTGGGGTGTAGTAGGATAGTAGTGGTGGTGGGGTAGTAGGATAGTAGTGGTAGTGGGGGTAGTAGGATAGTAGTGGTAGAGGGGGGGTAGTAGGATAGTAGTGGTAGTGGGGGGGTAGTAGGATAGTAGTGGTAGTGGTGGGGTAGTAGGATAGTAGTGGTGGTGGGGGTAGTGGGATAGTAGTGGTAGTGGGGGTAGTAGGATAGTAGTGGTGGTAGTGGTAGTAGGATAGTAGTGGTAGTGGGGGTAGTAGGATAGTAGTGGTAGTGGGGGGTAGTAGGATAGTAGTGTAGTGGGGGGTAGTAGGATAGTAGTGGTAGTAGGATAGTAGTGGTAGTGTGGGTAGTAGGATAGTAGTGGTAGTGGAGGTAGTAGATAGTAGTGGTGGTGGGGTAGTAGGATAGTAGTGGTGGTGGGGTAGTAGGATAGTAGTGGTAGTGGGGGGTAGTAGGATAGTAGTGGTAGTGGGGTGGTAGGGATAGTAGTGGTAGTGGGGGGTTGTGGGATAGTAGTGGTAGTGGGGTGTAGTAGGATAGTAGTGGTGGTGGGGGTAGTAGGATAGTAGTGGTAGTGGGGTAGTAGGATAGTAGTGGTAGAGGGGGGGTAGTAGTAGATAGTAGTGGTAGTGGGGGGTAGTAGGATAGTAGTGTTAGTGGGGGGTAGTAGGATAGTAGTGGTGGTGGGGGTAGTGGGATAGTAGTGGTAGTGGGGGGTAGTAGGATAGTAGTGTTAGTGGGGGTAGTAGGATAGTAGTGGTAGTGGGGTAGTAGGATAGTAGTGGTAGTGGGGGTAGTAGGATAGTAGTGGTAGTGGGGGGGTGGTAGGATAGTAGTGGTAGTGGGGGGTAGTAGGATAGTAGTGGTAGTGGGGGTAGTAGGACAGTAGTGGTAGTGGGGGGTAGTAGGATAGTAGTGGTAGTGGGGGTAAGTAGGATAGTAGTGGTAGTGGGTGTAGTAGGATAGTAGTGGTAGTGGGGGGTAGTAGGATAGTAGTGGTGGTAGGGTAGTGGGATAGTAGTGGTAGTGGGGGTAGTGGGATAGTAGAGGTAGTGGGGTAGTAGGATAGTAGTGGTAGTGGGGGTAGTAGGATAGTAGTGGTGGTGGGGTGGGTAGTATGATAGTAGTGGTAGTGGGGGTAGTGGATGTAGTGGTAGTGGGGTAGTAGGATAGTAGTGTTAGTGGGGGTAGTAGGATAGTAGTGGTAGTGGGGGTAGTAGGATAGTAGTGGTAGTGGGGGGTAGTAGGATAGTAGTGGTAGTGGGGGTAGTATGATAGTAGTGGTAGTGGGGGTAGTGGGATAGTAGTGGTTGTGGGGGTAGTAGGATAGTAGTGGTAGTGGGGGTAGTAGGTAGTAGTGGTAGTGGGGGTAGTAGGATAGTAGTGGTAGTAGGATAGTAGTGGTAGTGGGGGTAGTAGGATAGTAGTGGTAGTGGGGGGTAGTAGGATAGTAGTGGCAGTGGGGGGTAGTAGGATAGTAGTGGTGGTAGGGGGTAGTAAGATAGTAGTGGTAGTGGGGGTAGTAGGATAGTAGTGGTAGTGGGGGGGTAGTAGGATAGTAGTGGTGGTAGGGGGTAGTAGGATAGTAGTGGTAGTGGGGGTAGTAGGATAGTAGTGGTAGTCGTGGTAGTAGGATAGGAGTGGTAGTGGGGGGTTAGTAGGAAGTAGTGGTGGTAGAGGTAGTAGGATAGTAGTGGTAGTGTGGGTAGTAGGATAGTAGTGGTAGTGGGGGTAGTAGGATAGTAGTGGTAGTGGGGGATAGTAGGATAGTATTGGTGGTGGGGGGGTTAGTATGATAGTAGTGTAGTGGGGGTAGTGGGATAGTAGTGGTAGTTGGGGGTAGTAGGATAGTAGTGTTAGTGGGGGTTAGTAGGATAGTAGTGGTAGTGGGGGTAGTAGGATAGTAGTGGTAGTGGGGGGTAGTAGGATAGTAGTGGTAGTGGGGGGTAGTAGGATAGTAGTGGTAGTGGGGGTAGTAGGATAGTAGTGGTAGTGGGGTGTAGTAGGATAGTAGTGGTAGTGGGGGGTAGTAGGATAGTAGTGGTAGTGGGGGGTAGTAGGATAGTAGTGGTGGTGGGGGGGGGGTGTAGTAGGATAGTAGTGGTAGTGGGGGTAGTAGGATAGTAGTGGTGGTAGGGGTAGTGGGATAGTAGTGGTAGTGTGGGTAGTAGGATAGTAGTGGTAGTGGGGGTAGTAGGATAGTAGTGGTAGTGGGGGGGTAGTAGGATAGTAGTGGTAGTGGGGGGTAGTAGGATAGTAGTGGTAGTGGGGGGTAGTAGGATAGTAGTGGTGGTAGTAGGATAGTAGTGGTGGTGGGGGGTAGTAGGATAGTAGTGGTAGTGGAGGGTAGTAGGATAGTAGTGGTAGTGGGGGGGTAGAGTAGATAGTAGTGGTAGTGGTGGGGTAGTAGGATAGTAGTGGTAGTGGGGGGTAGTGGGATAGTAGTGGTAGTGGGGGTAGTAGGATAGTAGTGGTAGTGGGGGGTAGTAGGATAGTAGTGGTAGTGGGGGTAGTAGGATGTAGTGGTAGTGGGGGGTAGTGGGATAGTAGTGATAGTGGGGGTAGTAGGATAGTAGTGGTAGTGGTGGGGGTAGTAGGATAGTAGTGGTAGTGGGGGGTAGTGGGAAGTAGTGGTAGGGGAGTAGTAGGATAGTAGTGGTAGTGGGGGTAGTAGGATAGTAGTGGTAGTGGGGGTAGTAGGATAGTAGTGGTAGTGGGGGGTAGTAGGATAGTAGTGGTAGTGGGGGGTAGTAGGATAGTAGTGGTAGTGGGGGGGTAGTAGGGATAGTAGTGGTAGTGGGGGGGTAGTAGGATAGTAGTGGTAGTGGGGGTAGTAGGATAGTAGTGGTAGTGGGGGTAGTAGGATAGTAGTGGTAGTGGGGGGTAGTAGGATAGTAGTGGTAGTGGGGGTAGTAGGATAGTAGTGGTAGTGGGGTAGTAGGATAGTAGTGGTAGTGGGGGTAGTAGGATAGTAGTGGTGTTGGGGGTAGTAGGATAGTAGTGGTAGTGGGGGTAGTGTTGAATTATAGTGGGGGTAGTAGGATAGTAGTGGTGGTAGGATAGTAGTGGTAGTGGGGGTAGTAGGATAGTAGTGGTAGTGGGGGTAGTAGGATAGTAGTGGTAGTGGGGGTAGTAGGATAGTAGTGGTAGTGGGGGGTAGTAGGATAGTAGTGGTAGTGGGGGTAGTAGGATTAGTAGTGGTAGTGGGGGTAGTAGGATAGTAGTGGTGGTAGTGGTAGTAGGATAGTAGTGGTAGTGGGGGTAGTAGGATAGTAGTGGTAGTGGGGGTAGTAGGATAGTAGTGGTAGTGGTGGGGTAGTGTTGAATTATAGTGGGGGTAGTAGGATAGTAGTGGTGGTAGTGGTAGTAGGTAGTAGTGGTAGTGGGGGTAGTAGGATAGTAGTGGTAGTGGGGGTAGTAGGATAGGAGTGGTAGTGGAGGTAGTAGGATAGTAGTGGTAGTGGGGGGTAGTAGGATAGTAGTGGTAGTGGGGGTAGTAGGATAGTAGTGGTGGTAGTGGTAGTAGGATAGTAGTGGTAGTGGGGGTAGTAGGATAGTAGTGGTAGTGGGGGGTAGTAGGATAGTAGTGGTAGTGGGGGGTAGTGTTGAATTATAGTGTGGGTAGTAGGATAGTAGTGGTAGTGGGGGTAGTAGGAATAGTAGTGGTAGTGGAGGTAGTAGGATAGTAGTGGTAGTGGGGGGTAGTATGATAGTAGTGGTAGTGGGGGGTAGTAGGATAGTAGTGGTAGTGGGGGGGTAGTAGGATAGTAGTGGTAGTGGGGGGTAGTATGATAGTAGTGGTAGTGGGGGGTAGTAGGATAGTAGTGGTAGTGGGGGGGTGAAGGATAGTAGTGGTAGTGGGGGTAGTAGGATAGTAGTGGTAGTGGGGGTAGTAGGATAGTAGGGTTGGTGGGGGTAGTAGGATAGTAGTGGTAGTGGGGGTAGTAGGATAGTAGTGGTAGTGGGGGTAGTAAGATAGTAGTGGTAGTGGGGGTAGTAGGGGTAGATTACACCAAGACTTGTTTTTGAGTTGCTGTGCGTTTTGTTGCCAACCTGTTTTGCTACCTGACAAATTTACGGTTTTTACTTTTTAATTACCGTTTATATTTTTGTTTTTTCCTACTCAACTTTTTCACTCCGGACGCTTTATCTGGACACGGTTCGTCAGGACCTCCAACAGCCGAAGCTAAGTAGTAACATTAACATGATGCCTTCTAATTGCAGTCGCTGTACTCGCCTTAAGGCGAGGATAGCTGTGCTACAAGCCCAGCTTCAGACGCAATCGCTAGGCAAGGGTAATTTCAGTGTAGGAAAGGATGAAACAGCGTCTGTGCCACCAGTAAGTACAGATAGTAGTATAAATCCCCTGGCACAGTCCCCGCAGCCGGACAACTTTCTCACGGTTTCTGGAAGGAAATGCTGTAGGAACGCTCAACCGGTGTCGCTCATTCAGCCGACAGAAACTTTCAACCGGTTTTCCCCATTAAGCAGCGGGTCGGAGTCAGAGGCCGAGTCTTCTCTGGTCTCTACTCCTCCCGTTACGGGGTCTGAGACGCCGAAGCTTCCCACCATTAGCTCTGACAAATTGAAAACTCTAGTCATTGGCGACTCCATTACCCGCAGTATTAGACTTGAGAATCATCCAGCGATCATACACTGTTTACCGGGGGGCAGGGCTACCGACGTTAAGGCTAATCTGAAGATGGTGCTGGCTAAAGCTAAAACTGGCGAGTGTAGAGAGTATAGAGATATTGTTATCCACGTCGGCACCAACGATGTTAGGATGAAACAGTCAGAGATCACCAAGCGCAACATAGCTTCTGCGTGTAAATCAGCTAGAAAGATGTGTCGGCATCGAGTAATTGTCTCTGGCCCCCTCCCAGTTAGGGGGAGTGATGAGCTCTACAGCAGAGTCTCACAACTCAATCGCTGGTTGAAAACTGTTTTCTGCCCCTCCCAAAAGATAGAATTTGTAGATAATTGGCCCTCTTTCTGGGACTCACCCACAAACAGGACCAAGCCTGACCTGCTGAGGAGTGACGGACTCCATCCTAGCTGGAGGGGTGCTCTCATTTTATCTACCAACATAGACAGGGCTCTAACTCCTCTAGCTCCACAATGAAATAGGGTGCAGGCCAGGCAGCAGGCTGTTAGCCAGCCTGCCAGCATAGTGGAGTCTGCCACTAGCACAGTCAGTGTAGTCAGCTCAGCTATCACCATTGAGACCGTGTCTGTGCCTCGACCTAGGTTGGGCAAAACTAAACATGGCGGTGTTCGCTTTAGCAATCTCACTAGGATAAAGACCACCTCCATTCCTGTCATTATTGAAAGAGATCATGATACCTCACATCTCAAAATAGGGCTACTTAATGTTAGATCCCTTACTTCAAAGGCAATTATAGTCAATGAACTAATCACTGATCATAATCTTGATGTGATTGGCCTGACTGAAACATGGCTTAAGCCTGATGAATTTACTGTGTTAAATGAGGCCTCACCTCCTGGCTACACTAGTGACCATATCCCCCGTGCATCCCGCAAAGGCGGAGGTGTTGCTAACATTTACGATAGCAAATTTCAATTTACAAAAAAAAAAATGACGTTTTCGTCTTTTGAGCTTCTAGTCATGAAATCTATGCAGCCTACTCAATCACTTTTTATAGCTACTGTTTACAGGCCTCCTGGGCCATATACAGCGTTCCTCACTGAGTTCCCTGAATTCCTATCGGACCTTGTAGTCATAGCGGATAATATTCTAATCTTTGGTGACTTTAATATTCACATGGAAAAGTCCACAGACCCACTCCAAAAGGCTTTCGGAGCCATCATCGACTCAGTGGGTTTTGTCCAACATGTCTCTGGACCCACTCACTGTCACAGTCATACGCTGGACCTAGTTTTGTCCCATGGAATAAATGTTGTGGATCTTAATGTTTTTCCTCATAATCCTGGACTATCGGACCACCATTTTATTACGTTTGCAATTGCAACAAATAATCTGCTCAGACCCCAACCAAGGATCATCAAAAGTCGTGCTATAAATTCACAGACAACACAAAGATTCCTTGATGTCCTTCCAGATTCCCTCTGTCTACCCAAGGACGCCAGAGGACAAAAATCAGTTAACCACCTAACTGAGGAACTCAACTTAACCTTGCGCAGTACCCTAGATGCAGTTGCACCCCTAAAAACTAAAAACATTTCTCATAAGAAACTAGCTCCCTGGTACACAGAAAATACCCGAGCTCTGAAGCAAGCTTCCAGAAAATTGGAACGGAAATGGCGACACACCAAACTGGAAGTCTTCCGACTAGCTTGGAAAGACAGTACTGTGCAGTACCGAAGAGCCCTTACTGCTGCTCGATCATCCTATTTTTCTAACTTAATTGAGGAAAATAAGAACAATCCGAAATTCCTTTTTGATACTGTCGCAAAGCTAACTAAAAAGCAGCATTCCCCAAGAGAGGATGACTTTCACTTTAGCAGTGATAAATTCATGAACTTCTTTGAGGAAAAGATTATGATTATTAGAAAGCAAATTACGGACTCTTCCTTAAATCTGCGTATTCCTTCAAAGCTCAGTTGTCCTGAGTCTGCACAACTCTGCCAGGACCTAGGATCAAGAGAGACACTCAAGTGTTTTAGTACTATATCTCTTGACACAATGATGAAAATAATCATGGCCTCTAAACCTTCAAGCTGCATACTGGACCCTATTCCAACTAAACTACTGAAAGAGCTGCTTCCTGTGCTTGGCCCTCCTATGTTGAACATAATAAACGGCTCTCTATCCACCGGATGTGTACCAAACTCACTAAAAGTGGCAGTAATAAAGCCTCTCTTGAAAAAGCCAAACCTTGACCCAGAAAATATAAAAAACTATCGGCCTATATCGAATCTTCCATTCCTCTCAAAAATTTTAGAAAAGGCTGTTGCGCAACAACTCACTGCCTTCCTGAAGACAAACAATGTATACGAAATGCTTCAGTCTGGTTTTAGACCCCATCATAGCACTGAGACGGCACTTGTGAAGGTGGTAAATGACATTTTAATGGCATCGGACCGAGGCTCTGCATCTGTCCTCGTGCTCCTAGACCTTAGTGCTGCTTTTGATACCATCGATCACCACATTCTTTTGGAGAGATTGGAAACCCAAATTGGTCTACACGGACAAGTTCTGGCCTGGTTTAGATCTTATCTGTCGGAAAGATATCAGTTTGTCTCTGTGAATGGTCTGTCCTCTGACAAATCAACTGTAAATTTCGGTGTTCCTCAAGGTTCCGTTTTAGGACCACTATTGTTTTCACTATATATTTTACCTCTTGGGGATGTTATTCGAAAACATAATGTTAACTTTCACTGCTATGCGGATGACACACAGCTGTACATTTCAATTAAACATGGTGAAGCCCCAAAATTGCCCTTGCTAGAAGAATGTGTTTCAGACATAAGGAAGTGGATGGCTGCAAACTTTCTACTTTTAAACTCGGACAAAACAGAGATGCTTGTTCTAGGTCCCAAGAAACAAAGAGATCTTCTGTTGAATCTGACAATTAATCTTAATGGTTGTACAGTCGTCTCAAATAAAACTGTGAAGGACCTCGGCGTTACTCTGGACCCTGATCTCTCTTTTGAAGAACATATCAAGACCATTTCAAGGACAGCTTTTTTCCATCTACGTAACATTGCAAAAATCAGGAACTTTCTGTCCAAAAATGATGCAGAAAAATTAATCCATGCTTTTGTCACTTCCAGGTTAGACTACTGCAATGCTCTACTCTCCGGCTACCCGGATAAAGCACTAAATAAACTTCAGTTAGTGCTAAATACGGCTGCTAGAATCCTGACTAGAACCAAAAAATTTGATCATATTACTCCAGTGCTAGCCTCTCTACACTGGCTTCCTGTCAAAGCAAGGGCTGATTTCAAGGTTTTACTGCTAACCTACAAAGCATTACATGGGCTTGCTCCTATCTATCTCTGTGATTTGGTCCTGCCGTACATACCTACACGTACGCTACGGTCACAAGACGCAGGCCTCCTAATTGTCCCTAGAATTTTTAAGCAAACAGCTGGAGGCAGGGCTTTCTCCTATATCAACTCTGTCTCAACCTTAAGTCTCTACTTGTGAAGACTGATCTCTTCAGTGATATTGAGTGTAGTCTGGCCCCAGGAGAGTGGAGGGTGAACGGAAAGGCTCTGGAGCAAAGAACCACCCTTGCTGTCTCTGCCGTTCTTTTCACGGGGATTCTGCCTCTAACCCTATTACAGGGGCTGAGTCACTGCTTTACTGTGGGGTGCCCTCCATGCGTCCTGGAGGGGGCGCGTCACCTGAGTGGGTTGAGTCACTGATGTGGTCATCTGTGTCTGGGTTGGCGCCCCCCCCCCCCCCCTCAAGTTGTGCGTGGGCGGAGGTCTTTGTGGGCTACTCAGCCTTGTCTCAGGATGGTATGTTGGTGGTGTCCGTATCCCTCTAGTGTGTGCTTTGGCAAAGTGGGTGGGGTTATATCCTTCCTGTTGCTGTTGGGGTGTCCTTTGGACAGTGTCCCCACCCCTGTCTGATAGTCTTCACTTTATGCTGTAGAGTCGTGTGTCGGGGGGCTAGGGTCAGTTTGTTATATCTGGAGTACTTCTCCGTCCTATTCGGTGTCCTGTGAATCTAAGTGTGCTTTTTACTCTCCTTCTTCTTTCTCTCTCTCGGAGGCCACCTGAGCCCGTCACCATGCCCCAGGACTACCTGACATGATGACTCCTTGCTGTCCCCAGTCCACCACCTGGCTGTGCTGCTGTCCAGTTTCAACTGTTCTCCTGTGATTATCATTCAGACCATGCTGATCATTTATGAACATTTGAACATCTTGGCCATGTTGCTATAATCTCCACCCGGCACAGCCAGAGAAGAGGACTGGCCATCCCACATATGCTCCAATTCTCTTTCTTTCTCTCGCAGGTCCAGCCCTAGGACCATGCCCCAGCACTGTACCACCACCTGCTGTCCCCAGTCCACCTGACTGTGCTGCTGCTCCAGTTTCAACTATTCTGCCTTATTATATTCCGACCATGCTGGTCATTTATGAACATTTGAACATCTTGACCATGTTTTTGTTAATCTCCACCCGGCACAGCCAGAAGAGGAACTCCTGGCCACCCCACATAGCCTGGTTCCTCTCTAGGCTCTTTGTTCTGCTTTCTCAGGTAGTTTTTCCAGCCACAGTGCTCTTCACTGCATTGCTTGCTGTTTGGGTTTTATAGGTTAATTTTGTACAGCACTTTGTAGATATCAGCTATGTACGAAGGGCTATATAAAATAAATTTGATTGATTGATTGAGTAGGATAGTAGTGGTGGTGGGGGGTAGTAGGATAATGGTAGTGTGGGTAGTAGAGGAGAGTGGTAGTGGCAGAGGATAGTGCAGTGGGCAGAGGATAGTAGTGGTGGTGGGGGTAGTAGGATAGTAGTGGTAGTGGGGTAGTAGGATAATATGTGTTGGGGTAGTAGGATAGTGGTGGTAGTGGGGGGTAGTAGGATAGTAGTGGTGTTGGGGGTAGTAGGATAGTAGTGGTAGTGGGGGTAGTAGGATATTAGTGGTAGTGGGGTAGTGTTGAATTATAGTGGGGGTAGTAGGATAGTAGTGGTGGTAGTGGTAGTAGGATAGTAGTGGTAGTGGGGGTAGTAGGAGAGAGTGGAGTAGTGGGGGTAGTAGGATAGTAGTGGTGTTGGGGTAGTAGGGTATAGTGGTAGTGGCAGAGGATAGTAGTGGTAGTGGGGGTAGTAGGATAGTAGTGGTAGTGGGGGGTAGTAGGATAGTAGTGGTAGTGGGGGTAGTAGGATAGTAGTGGTAGTGGGGGTAGGTAGGATAGTAGTGGTAGTGGGGGTAGTAGGATAGTGGTAGTGGCAGAGGATAGTAGTGGTGGTAGTGGTAGTAGGATAGTAGTGGTAGTGGGGTAGAGGATAGTAGTGGTAGTGGGGGTAGTAGGAGAGTGGTGTTGGGGGTAGTAGGATAGTAGTGGTAGTGGGGGTGTTGAATTATTGTGTGGGTAGTAGGATAGTAGTGGTGGTAGTGGTAGTAGGATAGTAGTGGTAGTGGCAGGATAGTAGTGGTAGTGGGGGGTAGTAGGATAGTAGTGGTAGGGGGGTAGTAGGATAGTAGTGGTAGTGGGCAGTAGGATAGTAGTGGTAGTAGGATAGTAGTGGTAGTGGGGGTAGTAGGATAGTAGTGGTAGTGGGGGTAGTGTTGAATTATAGTGTGGGTAGTAGGATAGTAGTGGTGGTAGTGGTAGTAGGATAGTAGTGGTAGTGGGGGTAGTAGGATAGTAGTGGTGGTAGTGGTAGTAGGATAGTAGTGGTAGTGGGGGAGCAGGATAGTAGTGGTAGTGGGGGTAGTAGGATAGTAGTGGTGGTGGTGGGGGGTAGTAGGTGATAGTGGTAGTGGGGGGGTAGTAGGTATAGTAGTGTAGTAGGATAGTAGTGGTGGTGGGGTAGTAGGATAGTAGTGGTAGTGGGGGGTAGTAGGATAGTAGTGGTAGTGGGGGAGAGGATAGTGGTGGTAGTGGGGGGTAGTAGGATAGTAGTGGTGGTAGTGGGGTAGTAGGATAGTAGTGGTAGTGGTAGTAGGATAGTACTGGTAGTGGGGGTAGTAGGATAGTAGTGGTAGTGGGGGTAGGAGAGGAGAGTGGTAGTGGGGGGTAGTAGGATAGTAGTGGTAGTAGGCTATAGTAGTAGTGGTGGTGGGGGTAGTAGGATAGTAGTGGTAGTGGGGGGTAGTAGGATAGTGGTAGTGGGGGTAGTAGGATAGGAGTGGTAGTGGGGGTAGTAGGATAGTAGGTGGTAGTGGGGGGTAGTTAGGATAGTAGTGGTAGTGGGGTAGTAGGATAGTAGTGGTAGTGGGGAGTAGGATAGTAGTGGTAGGGGGTAGTAGGATAGTGGTAGTGGGGGGTAGTAGGATAGTAGTGGTAGTGGGGGTAGTAGGTATAGTAGTAGTGGGGGGTAGTAGGATAGTAGTGGTAGTGGGGGGTAGTAGGAGGAGGATAGTGGTAGTGGGGTAGTAGGATAGTAGTGGTAGTGGGGGGGTAGTAGGATAGTAGTGGAGTGGGTAGTAGGATAGTAGTGGTAGTGGGGTAGTAGGATAGTAGTGGTAGTGGGGGGGTAGTAGGATAGTAGTTGTAGTGGGGGAGTAGGATAAGAGGTGGTAGTGGGGGTAGTAGGATAGTAGTGGTAGTGGGCAGAGTGGTAGTGGGGGGTAGTAGGATAATAGTGGTAGTGGGGAGTATAGTAGTGGAGTGGGTAGTAGGATAGTAGTGGTAGTGGGGGGTAGTAGGATAGTAGTGGTAGTGGGTAGTAGGATAGTAGTGGTGGTAGGGGGGTAGTAGGATAGTAGTGGTAGTGGGGGTAGTAGGATAATAGTAGGTGGGTAGTAGGATAGTAGTGGTAGTGGGGAGGATAGTAGTGGTGGTGGGGGTAGTAGGATAGTAGTGGTAGTGGGGGGGTAGTAGGATAGTAGTGGTGGTGGGGGTAGTAGGATAGTAGTGGTAGTGGGGGTAGTAGGATAGTAGTGGTAGTGGCAATTTTAGGATAGTAGTGGTAGTGGGGGAGTAGGATAGTAGTGGTAGTGCGGTAGTAGGATAGTAGTGGTAGTAGTAGGATAGTAGGTGGAGTGGGGTACTAGGATAGTAGTGGTAGTGGGGGTAGTAGGATAGTAGTGGTAGTGGCAGTAGGATAGTAGTGGTGGTGGTAGTAGGATAGTAGTGGTAGTGGGTAGTAGGATATAGTAGTGGTAGTGGGGAGTAGGATAGTAGTGGTGGTAGTGGCAGTAGGATAGTAGTGGTAGTGGGTAGTAGGATAGTAGTGGTGGTAGTGGTAGTAGGATATAGTAGTGGTAGTGGGGGGTAGTAGGATAGTAGTGGTAGTTGGGGGTAGTAGGATAGAGTGGTAGTGGGCATAGTAGGATATAGTAGTGGTAGTGTGGGTAGTAGGATAGTAGTGGTAGTGGGTAGTAGGATAGTAGTGGTGGTGGTAGTAGGATAGAGTGGTAGTGGGGGTAGTAGGATAGGAGTGGTGGGCAGTGGGTAGGATAGTGGTAGTGTGGGTAATAGGATAGTAGTGGTAGTGGGCAGAGGATAGTAGTGGTAGTGGGGGGTAGTAGGATAGTAGTGGTAGTGGCGGGTAGTAGGATAGTAGTGGTGGTGGGGGGGGGGTAGTAGGATAGTAGTGGTAGTGGGGGGTAGTAGGATAGTAGTGGTAGTGGGGGTAGTAGGATAGTAGTAGTGGGTGGTGTGGGGGGTAGTAGGATAGTAGTGGTAGTGGGGGTAGTATGATAGTAGTGGTAGTGGGGTATATGATAGTAGTGGTAGTGGGGAGTAGGATAGTAGTGGTAGTGGGGGTAGTAGGATAGTGGTAGTGGGCAGGATAGTAGTGGTAGGGGAGTAGGATAGTAGTGGTAGTGGGGGGTAGTAGGATAGTAGTGGTAGTGGGGGGTAGTAGGATAGTAGTGGTAGTGGGGTAGTAGGATAGTGGAGTGGGGGTAGTAGGATAGTAGTTGTAGTGGCAGGATAGTAGTGTAGTGGGGGTAGAGTAGGATAGTAGTGGTAGTGGGGGTAGTAGGATAGTAGTGGTGGTAGTGGTAGTAGGATAGTAGTGGTAGTGGGGGGTAGAGTAGGATAGTAGTGGTAGTGGGGGTAGTAGGATAGTAGTGGTAGTGGGGTAGTAGGATAGTAGTGGTAGTGGGGGTAGTAGGATAATAGTAGTGGTAGTGGGGGTAGTAGGATATAGTAGTGGTGTTGGGGGTAGTAGGATAGTGGTAGTGGGGGTAGTGTTGAATTATAGTGTGGGTAGTAGGATAGTAGTGGTGGTAGTGGAGAGGATAGTAGTGGTAGTGGGGGTAGTAGGATAGTAGTGGTGGTAGTGGTAGTAGGATAGTAGTGGTAGTGGGGGTAGTAGGATAGTAGTGGAGTGGGTAGTAGGATAGTAGTGGTGGTGGGGGGTAGTAGGATAAGGTGGTAGTGGGGGTAGTAGGATAGTGGTAGTAGGATAGTAGTGGTGGTGGGGAGTAGGATAGGAGTGGTAGTGGGGGGTAGTAGGATAGTAGTGGTAGTGGGGGTGTAGTAGGATAGGAGTGGTAGTGGGGGGGTAGTAGGATAGTAGTGGTAGTAGGATAGTAGTGGTGGTGGGGTAGTAGGATAGTAGTGGTAGTGGCAGAGGATAATGGTAGTGGGGGTAGTAGGATAGGAGTGGTAGTGGGGGGTAGTAGGATAGTAGTGGTAGTGGGGGTAGTAGGATAGTAGTGGTAGTGGGGGTAGTAGGATAGTAGTGGTAGTGGGGGAGTAGGATAGTAGTGGTAGTGGGGTAGTAGGATAGTAGTGGTAGTGGCAGTAGTGGTAGTGGGGGTAAGTAGGATAGTGGTAGTGGGGGGTAGTAGGATAGTAGTGGTAGTGGGGGGTAATAGGATAGTGGTAGGGGGGTAGTAGGATAGTAGTGGTAGTGGGGGTAGTAGATAGTAGTGGTAGTGGGTAGTAGGTATAGTAGTGGTAGGGCAGAGGATAGTAGTGGTAGTGGGGGGAGTAGGATAGTAGTTGAAGTGGGGGAGGATAGTAGTGGTAGTGGGGGTAGTAGGATAGTAGTGGTAGTGGGGGATAGTAGGATAGTAGTGGTAGTGGGGAATAGGATAATAGTGGTAGTGGGGGTAGTAGGATACAGTGTAGTGGCAGAGGATAGTGGTAGTGGGGGTAGTAGGATAGTAGTGGTAGTGGGGGTAGTAGGATAGTAGTGGTAGGGAGAGGATAGTAGTGGTAGTGGCAGCAATAGGATAGTAGTGGTAGTGGGGGAGTAGGATAGTAGTGGAGTGGGGGAGAGGATAGTAGTGGTAGTGGGTAGTAGGTATAGTAGTTGTAGTGGGTAGTAGGATAGTGGTAGTGGGGGGTAGTAGGATAGTAGTGGTAGGGGAGTAGGATAGTAGTTGTAGTGGGGGGTAGTAGGATAGTAGTGGTAGTAGGATAGTAGTGGTAGTGGGGAGTAGGATAGTAGTGGTAGTGGGGGTAGTGTTGAATTATAGTGTGGGTAGTAGGATAGTAGTGGTGGTAGTGGTAGTAGGATAGTAGTGGTAGTGGGAGTAGGATAAAGTAGTGGTGGTGGGCAGAGGTGTATAGTAGAGGTGGTAGTAGGATAGTAGTGGTAGTGGGCTATAGTGGTAGTAGGATAGTAGTGGTAGTGGGGGAGTAGGATAGTAGTGGTAGTGGGGGGGTAGTAGGATAGTAGTGGTAGTGGGGAGTAGTAGGATAGTAGTGTATATAGGATAGTAGTGGTAAGTGGGGTAGTAGGATAGTAGTGGTAGTGGGCAGAGGATAGTGGTAATAGGATAGTAGTGGTAGTGGAATAGGATAGTAGTAGTAGTAGGATAGTAGTGGTAGTGGGGGGTAGTAGGATAGTAGTGGTAGTGGGGGGTAGTAGGATAGTAGTGGTAGTGGCAGCAATATAGTAGTGGTAGTAGGATAGTGGTAGTGGGGGTAGTAGGATAGTAGTGGTAGTGGGGTAGTAGGATAGAAGTGGTAGTGGGTAGTAGGATATAGGTGGGAGTGGGGGGAGTAGGATAGTAGTGGTAGTGTGTAGTGGGATAGTAGTGGTAGTGGGGGGTAGTAGGATAGTAGTGGTAGTAGGATAGTAGTGGTAGTGGGGGTAGTAGGATAGTAGTGGTAGTAGGATAGTAGTGGTAGTGGGGGTAGTAGGATAGTAATGGTAGTGGGGGGTAGTAGGATAGTAGTGGTAGTGGGGGGTAGTAGGATAGTAGTGGTAGTAGGATAGTAGTGGTAGTGGGGGGTAGTAGGATAGTAGTGGTAGTGGGGGGTAGTAGGATAGAAGTGGTAGTGGGGGTAGTAGGATAGTAGTGGTAGTGGGGGGGTAGTAGGATAGTAGTGGTAGTGGGGGTAGTAGGGTAGTAGTGGTGGTGGTGGGTAGTATGATAGTAGTGGTAGTGGGGGTAGTAGGATAGTAGTGGTAGTGGGGGTAGTAGGATAGTAGTGGTAGTGGGGGGTAGTTGGATAGTAGTGGTAGTAGGATAGTAGTGGTAGTGGGGGGTAGTAGGATAGTAGTGGTAGTGGGGGGGTAGTAGGATAGTAGTGGTAGTGGGGAGTAGTAGGATAGTAGTGGTAGTAGGATAGTAGTGGTAGTGGGGGGTAGTAGGATAGTAGTGGTAGTGGGGGGTAGTAGGATAGTAGTGGTAGTGGGGGGTAGTAGGATAGTAGTGGTAGTGGGGGTAGTAGGATAGTAGTGGTAGTGGGGGGTAGTAGGATAGTAGTGGTAGTAGGATAGTAGTGGTAGTGGGGGTAGTAGGATAGTAGTGGTAGTAGGATAGTAGTGGTAGTGGGGGGTAGTAGGATAGTAGTGGTAGTGGGGGGGTAGTAGGATAGTAGTGGTAGTGGGGGGTAGTAGGATAGTAGTGGTAGTAGGATAGTAGTGGTAGTGGGGGGTAGTAGGATAGTAGTGGTAGTGGGGGGTAGTAGGATAGAAGTGGTAGTGGGGGTAGTAGGATAGTAGTGGTAGTGGGGGGTAGTAGGATAGTAGTGGTAGTGGGGGTAGTGGGATAGTAGTGGTAGTGGGGGGTAGTAGGATAGTAGTGGTAGTAGGATAGTAGTGGTAGTGGGGGTAGTAGGATAGTAGTGGTAGTAGGATAGTAGTGGTAGTGGGGGGTAGTAGGATAGTAATGGTAGTGGGGGGGTAGTAGGATAGTAGTGGTAGTGGGGGTAGTAGGATAGTAGTGCTAGTAGGATAGTAGTGGTAGTGGGGGGTAGTAGGATAGTAGTGGTAGTGGGGGGTAGTAGGATAGAAGTGGTAGTGGGGGTAGTAGGATAGTAGTGGTAGTGGGGGGGTAGTAGGATAGTAGTGGTAGTGGGGGTAGTAGGGTAGTAGTGGTGGTGGTGGGTAGTATGATAGTAGTGGTAGTGGGGGTAGTAGGATAGTAGTGGTAGTGGGGGTAGTAGGATAGTAGTGGTGGTGGGGGGTAGTAGGATAGTAGTGGTAGTGGGGGGGTAGTAGGATAGTAGTGGTAGTGGGGGTAGTAGTAGTGGTAGTGGGGGTAGTAGGATAGTAGTGGTAGTGGGGGGTAGTAGGATAGTAGTGGTGGTGGGGGTAGTAGGATAGTAGTGGTAGTGGGGGTAGTAGGATAGTAGTGGTAGGGGGGTAGTAGGATAGTAGTGGTAGTGGGGGGGTAGTAGGATAGTAGTGGTAGTGGGGGGGTAGTAGGATAGTAGTGGTAGTGTGGGTAGTAGGATAGTAGTGGTAGTGGGGGGGTAGTAGGATAGGAGTGGTAGTGGGGGGTAGTAGGATAGTAGTGGTAGTGGGGTAGTAGGATAGTAGTGGTAGTGGGGTTAGTAGGATAGTAGTGGTAGTGGGGGTAGTAGGATATAGTGGTAGTGGGGGTAGTAGGATAGTAGTGGTAGTAGGATAGTAGTGGTAGTGGGGGGTAGTAGGATAGTAGTGGTAGTGGGGGGGTAGTAGGATAGTAGTGGTAGTGGGGAGTAGTAGGATAGTAGTGGTAGTAGGATAGTAGTGGTAGTGGGGGGTAGTAGGATATAGTGGTAGTGGGGGGTAGTAGATAGTAGTGGTAGTGGGGGTAGTAGGATAGTAGAGTAGTGGGGGTAGTAGGATAGTAGTGGTAGTGGGGGGTAGTAGGATAGTAGTGGTAGTAGGATAGTAGTGGTAGTGGGGTTAGTAGGATAGTAGTGGTAGTAGGATAGTAGTGGTAGTGGGGGGTAGTAGGATAGTAGTGGTAGTGTGGGGGTAGTAGGATAGTAGTGGTAGTGGGGGTAGTAGGATAGTAGTGGTAGTAGGATAGTAGTGGTAGTGGGGGGTAGTAGGATAGTAGTGGTAGTGGGGTAGTAGGATAGTAGTGGTATGGGGGGTAGTAGGATAGTAGTGGTAGTGGGGGTAGTGGATAGTAGTGGTAGTGGGGGGTAGTAGGATAGTAGTGGTAGTAGGATAGTAGTGGTAGTGGGGGTAGTAGGATAGTAGTGGTAGTAGGATAGTAGTGGTAGTGGGGGGTAGTAGGATAGTAATGGTAGTGGGGGGGTAGTAGGATAGTAGTGGTAGTGGGGGTAGTAGGATAGTAGTGGTAGTAGGATAGTAGTGGTAGTGGGGGGTAGAAGGATAGTAGTGGTAGTGGGGGGTAGTAGGATAGAAGTGGTAGTGGGGGTAGTAGGATAGTAAGTGGTAGTGGGGGGGTAGTAGGATAGTAGTGGTAGTGGGGGTAGTAGGGTAGTAGTGGTGGTGGTGGTTAGTATGATAGTAGTGGTAGTGGGGGTAGTAGGATAGTAGTGGTAGTGGGGGTAGTAGGATAGTAGTGGTGGTGGGGGTAGTAGGATAGTAGTGGTAGTGGGGGGGTAGTAGGATAGTAGTGGTAGTGGGGGTAGTAGGATAGTAGTGGTAGTGGGGGGTAGTAGGATAGTAGTGGTGGTGGGGGTAGTAGGATAGTAGTGGTGTGGGGTAGTAGGATAGTAGTGGTAGGGGGGTAGTAGGATAGTAGTGGTAGTGGGGGGGTAGTAGGCTAGTAGTGGTAGTGGGGGGGTAGTAGGATAGTAGTGGTAGTGTGGGTAGTAGGATAGTAGTGGTAGTGGGGGGGTAGTAGGATAGGAGTGGTAGTGGGGGTAGTAGGATAGTAGTGGTAGTGGGGTAGTAGGATAGTAGTGGTAGTGGGGTTAGTAGGATAGTAGTGGTAGTGGGGGTAGTAGGATAGTAGTGGTAGTGGGGGTAGTAGGATAGTAGTGGTGTGGGGGTAGTAGGATAGTAGTGGTAGTGGGGGTAGTAGGATAGTAGTGGTAGTGGGGGTAGTAGGATAGTAGTGGTAGTGGGGGGTAGTAGGATAGTAGTGGTAGTGGGGGGTAGTAGGATAGTAGTGGTGGTGGGGGTAGTAGGATAGTAGTGTAGTGGGGGGTAGTAGGATAGTAGTGGTAGTGGGGGGTAGTAGGATAGTAGTGGTAGTGGGGGGTAGTAGGATAGTAGTGGTAGTGGGGGGTAGTAGTAGTAGTGGTAGTGGGTGGTAGTAGGATAGTAGTGGTAGTGGGGGTAGTAGGATAGTAGTGGTAGTGGGGGGTAGTAGGATAGTAGTGGTAGTGGGGGTTTTTAGGATAGTAGTGGTAGTGGGGGTAGTAGGATAGTAGTGGTAGTGGCGGTAGTAGGATAGTAGTGGTAGTGGGGGGGTAGTAGGATAGTAGTGGTAGTGGGGGTAGTAGGATAGTAGTGGTAGTGGGGGGGTAGTAGGATAGGAGTGGTAGTGGGGGGTAGTAGGATAGTAGTGGTAGTGGGGGGTAGTAGGATAGTAGTGGTTGTAGGTAGTAGGATAGTAGTGGTAGTGGGGGTAGTAGGATAGTAGTGGTAGTGGGGTAGTAGGATAGTAGTGGTAGTGGGTAGTAGGATAGTAGTGGTAGTGGGGGTAGTAGGATAGTAGTGGTAGTGGAGGTAGTAGGATAGTAGTGGTAGTGGGGGGTAGTAGAATAGTAGTGGTAGTGGGGGGTAGTAGGATAGTAGTGGTAGTGGGGGGGTAGTAGGATAGTAGTGGTGGTGGGGGTAGTAGGATAGTAGTGGTAGTGGGGGGGTAGTAGGATAGTAGTGGTGGTGGGGGTAGTAGGATAGTAGTGGTAGTGGGGTAGTAGGATAGTAGTGGTAGTGGGGGTTTTTAGGATAGTAGTGGTAGTGGGGTAGTAGGATAGTAGTGGTAGTGGCGGTAGTAGGATAGTAGTGGTAGTGGGGGGGGTAGTAGGATAGTAGTGGTAGTGGGGGTAGTAGGATAGTAGTGGTAGTGGGGGGGTAGTAGGATAGGAGTGGTAGTGGGGGGTAGTAGGATAGTAGTGGTAGTGGGGGGTAGTAGGATAGTAGTGGTTGTAGTGGTAGTAGGATAGTAGTGGTAGTGGGGGTAGTAGGATAGTAGTGGTAAGTGGGGGTAGTAGGATAGTAGTGGTAGTGGGGGTAGTAGGATAGTAGTGGTAGTGGGGGTAGTAGGATAGTAGTGGTAGTGGAGGTAGTAGGATAGTAGTGGTAGTGGGGGGTAGTAGGATAGTAGTGGTAGTGGGGGGTAGTAGGAATAGTAGTGGTGGTGGGGGTAGTAGGATAGTAGTGGTAGTGGGGGGTAGTAGGATAGTAGTGGTGGTGGGGGTAGTAGGATAGTAGTGGTAGTGGGGGTAGTAGGATAGTAGTGGTAGTGGGGGTTTTTAGGATAGTAGTGGTAGTGGGGGTAGTAGGTTAGTAGTGGTAGTGGCGGTAGTAGGATAGTAGTGGTAGTGGGGGGGTAGTAGGATAGTAGTGGTAGTGGGGGTAGTAGGATAGTAGTGGTAGTGGGGGTAGTAGGATAGTAGTGGTAGTGGGGGTAGTAGGATAGTAGTGGTAGTGGGGGGTAGTAGGATAGTAGTGGTAGTGGGGGGGTAGAAGGATAGTAGTGGTAGTGGGGGGGTAGTAGGATAGTAGTGGTAGTGGGGGTAGTAGGATAGTAGTGGTGGTAGTGGGGGTAGTAGGATAGTAGTGGTAGTGGGGGTAGTAGGATAGTAGTGGTGGTAGTGGTAGTAGGATAGTAGTGGTAGTGGGGGGTAGTAGGATAGTAGTGGTAGTTGGGGGTAGTAGGATAGTAGTGGTAGTGGGGGGATAGTAGGATAGTAGTGGTAGTGTGGGTAGTAGGATAGTAGTGGTGGTGGGGGGGTAGTAGGATAGTAGTGGTAGTGGGGTAGTAGGATAGGAGTGGTAGTGGGGGTAGTAGGATAGTAGTGGTAGTGTGGGTAGTAGGATAGTAGTGGTAGTGGGGGGTAGTAGGATAGTAGTGGTAGTGGGGGGTAGTAGGATAGTAGTGGTGGTGGGGGGGTAGTAGGATAGTAGTGGTAGTGGGGGGTAGTAGGATAGTAGTGGTAGTGGGGTGTAGTAGGATAGTAGTGGTGGTGGGGGGTAGTAGGATAGTAGTGGTAGTGGGGGGTAGTATGATAGTAGTGGTAGTGGGGGTAGTATGATAGTAGTGGTAGTGGGGGGTAGTAGGATAGTAGTGGTAGTGGGGGTAGTAGGATAGGATTGGTAGTGGGGGTAGTAGGATAGTAGTGGTAGTGTGGGTAGTAGGATAGTAGTGGTAGTGGGGGTAGTAGGATAATAGTGGTAGTGGGGGGGTAGTAGGATGAATAGTGGTGGTGGGGGGGGTAGTAGGATAGTAGTGGTAGTGGGGGTAGTAGGATAGGAGTGGTAGTGGGGGTAGTAGGATAGTAGTGGTAGTGTGGGTAGTAGGATAGTAGTGGTAGTGGGGGTAGTAGGATAGTAGTGGTAGTGGGGGGGTAGTAGGATAGTAGTGGTGGTGGGGGGTAGTAGGATAGTAGTGGTAGTGGGGGTAGTAGGATAGTAGTGGTAGCGGGGGTAGTAGGATAGTAGTGGTAGTGGGGGGTAGTAGGATAGTAGTGGTAGTGGGGGGTAGTAGGATAGTAGTGGTGGTGGGGGGTAGTAGGATAGTAGTGGTAGTGGGGGTAGTAGGATAGTAGTGGTAGCGGGGGTAGTAGGATAGTAGTGGTAGTGGGGGGTAGTAGGATAGTAGTGGTGGTGGGGGTAGTAGGATAGTAGTGGTAGTGGGGGGTAGTAGGATAGTAGTGGTGGTGGGGGTAGTAGGATAGTAGTGGTAGTGGGGGTAGTAGGATAGTAGTGGTAGTGGGGTTTTTTAGGAAAGTAGTGGTAGTGGGGGTAGTAGGATAGTAGTGGTAGTGGCGGTAGTAGGATAGTAGTGGTAGTGGGGGGGTAGTAGGATAGTAGTGGTAGTGGGGGTAGTAGGATAGTAGTGGTAGTGGGGGAATTAGGATAGTAGTGGTAGTGGGGGTAGTAGGATAGTAGTGGTAGTGGGGGGTAGTAGGATAGTAGTGGTAGTGGGGGGGGTAGTAGGATAGTAGTGGTAGTGGGGGGGTAGTAGGATAGTAGTGGTAGTGGGGGTAGTAGGATAGTAGTGGTGGTAGTGGGGGTAGTAGGATAGTAGTGGTAGTGGGGGGTAGTAGGATAGTAGTGGTAGTTGGGGGGTAGTAGGATAGTAGTGGTAGTGGGGGGATAGTAGGATAGTAGTGGTAGTGTGGGTAGTAGGATAGTAGTGGTAGTGGGGGGGTAGTAGGATAGTAGTGGTGGTGGGGGGGTAGTAGGATAGTAGTGGTAGTGGGGGTAGTAGGATAGGAGTGGTAGTGGGGGGGTAGTAGGATAGTAGTGGTAGTGGGGGGTAGTATGATAGTAGTGGTAGTGGGGGTAGTATGATAGTAGTGGTAGTGGGGGGTAGTAGGATAGTAGTGGTATTGGGGGTAGTAGGATAGGAGTGGTAGTGGGGGTAGTAGGATAGTAGTGGTAGTGTGGGTAGTAGGATAGTAGTGGTAGTGGGGGTAGTAGGATAGTAGTGGTAGTGGGGGGGTAGTAGGATAGTAGTGGTGGTGGGGGGTAGTAGGATAGTAGTGGTAGTGGGGGTAGTAGGATAGGAGTGGTAGTGGGGGTAGTAGGATAGTAATGGTAGTGTGGGTAGTAGGATAGTAGTGGTAGTGGGGGTAGTAGGATAGTAGTGGTAGTGGGGGGGTATTAGGATAGTAGTGGTGGTGGGGGGTAGTAGGATAGTAGTGGTAGTGGGGGTAGTAGGATAGTAGTGGTAGTGGGGGTAGTATGATAGTAGTGGTAGTGGGGGGTAGTAGGATAGTAGTGGTAGTGGGGGTAGTAGGATAGTAGTGGTAGTGGGGGTAGTAGGATAGTAGTGGTAGTAGGATAGTAGTGGTGGGGGGGTAGTAGGATAGTAGTGGTAGTGGGGGTAGTAGGATAGTAGTGGTAGTGGGGGGTAGTAGGATAGTAGTGGTAGTGGGGGTAGTAGGATAGTAGTGGTAGTGGGGGGTAGTAGGATAGTAGTGGTAGTGGGGGTAGTAGGAAATTAGTGGTAGTGGGGGGTAGTAGGATAGTAGTGGTAGTGGGGGTAGTAGGATAGTAGTGGTAGTGGGGGTAGTAGGATAGTAGTGGTAGTGGGGGTAGTAGGATAGGAGTGGTGGGGGGGGGGTAGTAGGATAGTAGTGGTAGTGGGGGTAGTAGGATAGTAGTGGTAGTGGGGGGTAGTAGGATAGTAGTGGTAGTGGGGGTAGTAGGATAGTAGTGGTAGTGGGGGTAGTAGGATAGTAGTGGTAGTGGGGGTAGTAGGATAGGAGTGGTGGGGGGGGGTAGTAGGATAGCAGTGGTAGTGGGGGTAGTAGGATAGTAGTGGTAGTGGGGGGTAGTACAATAGTGGGGGTAGTGGGATAGTAATGGTGGTGACAACGGACTGCGGTGAAGGAGTTAAATCAGATGCTGTGAACTCAAGCCTGTGTGTCGTCGTGAGAGTAGAGAGGTCAGAGACTCACGCAACCAGAGTCATCCAACAGAGAGAGGCTGTGACAGTGCTGCACCCCGCTGTTCCCACACACATACACACACACACACACACACACACACTCACTCACACAAATAAGTCCTGGCTCCCTCCCTTTACCGTCAGAGCACAGAGCAGGGGGTGGAGAAGTAGAGAGGATGGTGGAGGAGGGAGGAGGAGGAGAGAAGGGAGGTGGAGAAGGAAGGAATAGGTAGTTTGGAGGTAGGAGGAGAGAGGAGGGAGGTGGAGGGAGGAGAAAGGAGGGTGGAGGAGAGGAGGTAGGTGGAAGGATGAGTAGGAATGAGTTGGAGGGAGGTGGAGGAGGAGCGGAGGGAGGTGGAGGAGGAGAGAGGAGGGGGTGGAGGAGGAGAGAGGAGGGAGGTGGAGGGAGGAGGAGGAGAGGAGGGAGGTGGAGGAGGAGAGATGTAGGTGGAGGGAGGAGGAGAGAGGAGGGAGGTGGAGGGAGGAGAGAGGAGGTAGGTGGAGGGAGGAGGAGAGAGGAGGGAGGTGGAGGAGGAGAGAGGTAGGTGGAGGGAGGAGGAGAGAGGAGGGAGGTGGAGGGAGGAGAGAGGAGTGAGGTGGAGGAGGAGAGAGGAGGGAGGTGGAGGAGGAGAGAGGAGGTAGTTGGAGGGAGGTGGAGAGAGGAGGGAGGGAGAGGGGAGGAGGGAGGTCGAGGAGGAGAGAAGAGGTAGGTGGAGGGAGGAGGAGAGAGGAGGGAGGTGGAGAAGAGGATGGAGGCAGGTGGAGGAGTGTAGAGGTGAGAGAAGGAGGAGCAGGTTCGGGATAGAAGGGTGGAATATAAAGGAGAGAGGTAGAGGAGTAGAGAGAGGGGAGGTGGTGGAGGAGGAGAGGAGGAGGAGCAGGAGGTGGAGGAGGAGGAGAGAAGGGATGAGTAGAGAGAAGGGAGGTGGTTGAGGAGGAGAGGAGGGATGAGTAGAGAGAAGGGAGGTGGTGGAGGAGGAGAGGAGGGATGAGTAGAGAGAAGGGAGGTGGTGGAGGAGGAGAGGAGGGATGAGTAGAGAGAGGGGAAGTGGTGGAGGAGGAGAGGAGGGATGAGTAGAGAGAAGGAGGGGGTGGAGATAGAGGAGGAGGAGCAGGAGGAGGTGTAGAGGGGTGGTGGACTTTCTTCCCAGCTCGACTGTAATCAATATCAATGTAATACTAAATTAACAAGGTAGAACAAAAACACACAATAAATAAAAATAAGAAATAAGAAGAACACAGAAAGTAAGAATCTATATACAGGGTCAGTTCAGTACCATATTAACAATGTACAGGGATACTGGAGTGATGGAGGTAGATATGTATAGGGTGAAGGAGACAGGGATACTGGAGTGATGGAGGTAGATATGTATAAGGGGAAGGGGACAGGGATACTGGAGTGATGGAGGTAGATATGTATAAGGGGAAGGGGACAGGGATACTGGAGTGATGGAGGTAGATATGTATAGGGTGAAGGAGACAGGGATACTGGAGTGATGGAGGTAGATATGTATAGGGGTAAGGAGACTATATACAGGGTCAGTACCATATTAATACCATATTAACAATGTACAGGGATACTGGAGTGGTGGAGGTAGATATGTATAGGGGGAAGGAGACAGGGATACTGGAGTGATGGAGGTAGATATGTATAAGGGGAAGGGGACAGGGATACTGGAGTGATGGAGGTAGATATGTATAAGGGGAAGGGGACAGGGATACTGGAGTGATGGAGGTAGATATGTATAGGGTGAAGGAGACAGGGATACTGGAGTGATGGAGGTAGATATGTATAGGGGTAAGGAGACTATATACAGGGTCAGTACCATATTAATACCATATTAACAATGTACAGGGATACTGGAGTGGTGGAGGTAGATATGTATAGGGGGAAGGAGACAGGGATACTGGAGTGATGGAGGTAGATATGTACAGTGCCTGGCGAAAGTATTCGCCCCCCTTGAACTTTGCGACCTTTTGCCACATTTCAGGCTTCAAACATAAAGATATAAAACTGTATTTTTTTGTGAAGAATCAACAACAAGTGGGACACAATCATGAAGTGGAACGACATTTATTGGATATTTCAAACTTTTTTAACAAATCAAAAACTGAAAAATTGGGCGTGCAAAATTATTCAGCCCCCTTAAGTTAATACTTTGTAGCGCCACCTTTTGCTGCGATTACAGCTGTAAGTCGCTTGGGGTATGTCTCTATCAGTTTTGCACATCGAAAGACTGAAATTTTTTCCCATTCCTCCTTGCAAAACAGCTCGAGCTCAGTGAGGTTGGATGGAGAGCATTTGTGAACAGCAGTTTTCAGTTCTTTCCACAGATTCTCGATTGGATTCAGGTCTGGACTTTGACTTGGCCATTCTAACACCTGGATATGTTTATTTTTGAACCATTCCATTGTAGATTTTGCTTTATGTTTTGGATCATTGTCTTGTTGGAAGACAAATCTCCGTCCCAGTCTCAGGTCTTTTGCAGACTCCATCAGGTTTTCTTCCAGAATGGTCCTGTATTTGGCTCCATCCATCTTCCCATCAATTTTAACCATCTTCCCTGTCCCTGCTGAAGAAAAGCAGGCCCAAACCATGATGCTGCCACCACCATGTTTGACAGTGGGGATGGTGTGTTTCAGCTGTGTTGCTTTTACGCCAAACATAACGTTTTGCATTGTTGCCAAAAAGTTCAATTTTGGTTTCATCTGACCAGAGCACTTTCTTCCACATGTTTGGTGTGTCTCCCAGGTGACTTTAAACAACACTTTTTATGGATATCTTTAAGAAATGGCTTTCTTCTTGCCACTCTTCCATAAAGGCCAGATTTGTGCAATATACGACTGATTGTTGTCCTATGGACAGAGTCTCCCACCTCAGCTGTAGATCTCTGCAGTTCATCCAGAGTGATCATGGGCCTCTTGGCTGCATCTCTGATCAGTCTTCTCCTTGTATGAGCTGAACGTTTAGAGGGACGGCCAGGTCTTGGTAGATTTGCAGTGGTCTGATACTCCTTCCATTTCAATATTATCGCTTGCACAGTGCTCCTTGGGATGTTTAAAGCTTGGGAAATCTTTTTGTATCCAAATCCGGCTTTAAACTTCTTCACAACAGTATCTCGGACCTGCCTGGTGTGTTCCTTGTTCTTCATTATGCTCTCTGCGCTTTTAACTGACCTCTGAGACTATCACAGTGCAGGTGCATTTATACGGAGACTTGATTACACACAGGTGGATTGTATTTATACTCATTAGTCATTTAGGTCAACATTGGATCATTCAGAGATCCTCACTGAACTTCTGGAGAGAGTTTGCTGCACTGAAAGTAAAGGGGCTGAATAATTTTGCACGCCCAATTTTTCAGTTTTTGATTTGTTAAAAAAGTTTGAAATATCCAATAAATGTTGTTCCACTTCATGATTGTGTCCCACTTGTTGTTGATTCTTCACAAAAAAATACAGTTTTATATCTTTATGTTTGAAGCCTGAAATGTGGCAAAAGGTCGCAAAGTTCAAAGGGGCCGAATACTTTCGCAAGGCACTGTATATGGGGGTAAGTTGACTATATACAGGGTCAGTACCATATTAACAATGTACAGGGATACTGGAGTGATGGAGGTAGATATGTATACGGGGAAGGAGACTATATACAGGGTCAGTACCATATTAACAATGTACAGGGATACTGGAGTGATGGAGGTAGATATGTATAGGGGGAAGGGGACAGGGATACTGGAGTGATGGAGGTAGATATGTATAGGGGGAAGGGGACAGGGATACTGGAGTGATGGAGGTAGATATGTATAGGGGAAGGGGACAGGGATACTGGAGTGATGGAGGTAGATATGTATAGGGGGAAGGGGACAGGGATACTGGAGTGATGGAGGTAGATATGTATAGGGGGAAGGGGACAGGGATACTGGAGTGATGGAGGTAGATATGTATAAGGGGAAGGGGACAGGGATACTGGAGTGATGGAGGTAGATATGTATAAGGGGAAGGGGACAGGGATACTGGAGTGATGGAGGTAGATATGTATAGGGGGAAGGGGACAGGGATACTGGAGTGATGGAGGTAGATATGTATAAGGGGAAGGGGACAGGGATACTGGAGTGATGGAGGTAGATATGTATAAGGGGAAGGGGACAGGGATACTGGAGTGATGGAGGTAGATATGTATAAGGGGAAGGGGACAGGGATACTGGAGTGATGGAGGTAGATATGTATAGGGGGAAGGGGACAGGGATACTGGAGTGATGGAGGTAGATATGTATAGGGGGAAGGAGACAGGGATACTGGAGTGATGGAGGTAGATATGTATAGGGGGAAGGAGACAGGGATACTGGAGTGATGGAGGTATACCCAAATCTAACTGCCTGTAGCTCAGGACCCAAATCTAACTGCCTGTAGCTCAGGACCCAAATCTAACTGCCTGCAGCTCAGGACCCAAATCTAACTGCCTGTAACTCAGGACCCAAATCTAACTGCCTGCAGCTCAGGACCCAAATCTAACTGCCTGCAGCTCAGGACCCAAATCTAACTGCCTGTAGCTCAGGACCCAAATCTAACTGCCTGTAGCTCAGGACCCAAATCTAACTGCCTGTAGCTCAGGACCCAAATCTAACTGCCTGCAGCTCAGGACCCAAATCTAACTGCCTGCAGCTCAGGACCCAAATCTAACTGCCTGTAGCTCAGGACCCAAATCTAACTGCCTGTAGCTCAGGACCCAAATCTAACTGCCTGTAGCTCAGGACCCAAATCTAACTGCCTGTAGCTCAGGACCCAAATCTAACTGCCTGTAGCTCAGGACCCAAATCTAACTGCCTGTAGCTCAGGACCCAAATCTAACTGCCTGTAGCTCAGGACCCAAATCTAACTGCCTGTAGCTCAGGACCCAAATCTAACTGCCTGTAGCTCAGGACCCAAATCTAACTGCCTGTAGCTCAGGACCCAAATCTAACTGCCTGTAGCTCAGGACCCAAATCTAACTGCCTGCAGCTCAGGACCCAAATCTAACTGCCTGCAGCTCAGGCCCTGACGCAAGGATATGCATTTTCTTGATACCATTTGAAAGGAAACACTTCAAAGTTTGTGTAAATGTGAAATGAATGTAGGAGAATATAACACATTACATCTGGTAGAAGATAATATAGAGGAAAAAACAACCTGTGTTTTTCCACCGCCATCTTTGAAATGCAACAGAAAAGTCATAGTTCTAGCCATCACTCTGGTTGTAATTCCGATAGTTTCCACAAGATGGCAGCAGTGTATGTACAACGTTTCAGATGGATCATTTGAAGTCCCCAGGTACATTTGGGCAAATCGTGAAGGAGACATTCGCACTCAAATTCCATATTTCTGTAAGAATATCGTAAAATCTGTATACTTCGACTTTGATTTAGCTTTTCCAGTATTAGTAGACATATTATAAGATCAACATTTGCAAAACAACCAGTTTTCATAACTTCATAACTCTGAATATCCTTATAATTGTTGTCCAAAATGAAAAGGCTTGCTGTCGCACAAGGTTAGTAGCTACATTTTATGACATATACATGGTTTCCGGATACTCCCGTAAAGCCCAGCTAATTGGCTATCTAGCTAGCTTTGTTTGACCCAGATTGGTGCTTATTTGACAAAATACAGTCATTCCAGTGATGACCGTCTGTGGCAGCTGCATGCCACGAAGGCGTTGCTCTCTGACTAAATATGGTGTCCTATAGGATATACTACACCCCTAATGATATAGTGAAGTCTAGTTACATTCTAGGATCTCTGAGGAATAAATATGAACGTGATTTGACTGGTTGAAACAACGTTTAGATTTTCAAAGATTCCTTTCTTTGCAAATTGAACGAGTGGAAATACAAAGTCGATCGTGCATGCTATATGGACCTTTTTAGGACATGAAAAAGGATTTTATCTAACAAAACGACACATCATGTTATCTCTGGGACCCTTTGGATGATAAATCAGAGCAAGATTTCAGAACGTAAGTTCACATTTCACCTTCAGAGGTGAATTGATCAAACTTATCGCGGCGATAAAACTGTTATGTTGTTCGGAGCTCTCAAACAATAGCATTACATTTTTTCGCAATAATGGCTACTGTAAATTGGACTGCAAAGGTATATGAAAAATAATTTAGGTAGAGAGAGAGAGTAGAAAACAGCAGATCCAGGACAAGGTAGCACATCCGGTGAACAGGTTCTTGTTCCATAGCCATAGTCCTGCCAGGTAGTCCTGAGGCATGGTCCTAGGGCTCAGGTCCCCTGGGAGAGAGAGAGAGAGAGAGAGAGAGAGAGAGAGAGAGAGAGAGAGAGAGAGAGAGAGAATTAAAGAGAGCATACTTAAATTCACACAGGACACTGGATAAGCCAGGAGAAATACTCCAGATATAACAAACGGACCCTAGCCCCCCGACACAAACTATAAATAAATACTGGAAGCTGAGACAGGAGGGGAAGGGAGACACTGTGGCCCCGTCCGACTATACCCCCGGACAGGGCCAACCAGGCAGGATATAACCCCACCCACTTTGACAAAGCACAGCCCCCACACCACTAGAGGGATATCTTCAACCACCAGCTTACTACCCTGAGACAAGGCTGAGCATAGCCCACGAAGATCTACCCCACGGCACGAACCCAAAGGGGGCGCAACACAATAATATTCTTCATGAACCCATAAAGCTTTAATGAGTCACATGTCTCCGCCCACTCAGCATTTACAATCATAACATGTTTTGTCAATCAAGTAAACTAGGTGGTAGGTAACCCAGGTAAGATAGGTGGTATGTAACCCAGGTAAGCTAAGTGGTAAGTAACCCAGATAAGCTAAGTGGTAAGTAACCAAGAATAGCTAAGTGGTAAGTAACCCAGATAAGCTAAGTGGTAAGTAACCAATAATAGCTAAGTGGTAAGTAACCCAGATAAGCTAAGTGGTAAGTAACCAAGAATAGCTAAGTGGTAAGTAACCCAGATAAGCTAAGTGGTAAGTAACCAAGAATAGCTAAGTGGTAAGTAACCAAGGTAAGCTAAGTGGTAAGTAACCAAGAATAGCTAAGTGGTAAGTAACCCAGATAAGCTAAGTGGTAAGTAATGCAGGTAAATTAAGTGGTAAGTAACGCAGGTAAACTAAGTGGTAAGTAACCCAGGTTAGATAAGTGGTAGTAAGTGGTAAGTAACACAGGTAAGCTAGGTGACATAAGAGTTGGAAAAAGCTGATTGTCACGCATGTTATCAAAATAAACCCTGAGACTAATTTCATTTAAATCTTCCATGTAGCTACCCTGTCCCAACCCCCTCCTAAAATGGCTGTTCTGTAGCTACCCTGTCCCAACCCCCTCCTAAAATGGCTGTCCTGTAGCTACCCTGTCCCAACCCCCTCCTAAAATGGCTGGAGAACAGAATTAAGAAGGCCTCTTTAAAAAGAGGCCAGGTGACAACTGATGCCTGTAAATGACTTCAGTGTTTTGTTAAGGGTGGCTGGAGAGGCAGAAAAAGATGGAGAGACCAACCTGACTTCTTCAGCTGGGTTCCACCTTTAATCAGCCCAAGCAGAGGCACACAGAGTCAAAGGTGTAGCAGCAGGGCACTGGCCAGTCTCTTATCTACACACTCACACACACACACACACACACACATGCTCGCACATGCACGTGCACACACACACACGCGAACGCACACACGCAATCACACACACACACGTGCACATGCACACTTACACATACACACTGGGTAAAGAGAGAATAGACCAGCAAGTGCCCAATTTGCATGTCTCTATTCAGCCACATCAGTAAGTCAGGTGGAAACATTGAAAGAGTCCATTCAGGACCATTGTGTCGTCTATATCACAATGTGGTATTGCCGGAAGTTTCCGACCCTTCAGTTACACTTGTTTACATTGAGTTGCACTGGGGTCAGAACACAATCAAGGTTACATTATTAAGACACCGTGGAGCCGGCGGCGAGATATGGATTAGAAAAAGTACCTCAATGCAGAGATGGGACCTGCCACTGTACTGCTAACGCTAACCTACATCCACAACGATACATCGAGAAGACTGCATTACTGCTCTTTTTCCAGGAAAACTGCCCTTTTCATCATCAGGCTAGCTAGCAGTGGCCACCGCAGGCGTTTCGGACGTTACCATGGCTGCCTATCTGTTCTGCATGTTGACAAAAGATTCTGACCCTGCAGTTACACGTGTTTACACTGGGGTCGGGGAACGCAACCATGGTAACGTCCAAAACGCCGGCTCCGCGGTGTCTTATTGTAACCTTGATTGTGGTCTGACCCCAATGCAACTCAGTGTAAACAAGTGTAACCGAAGGGTCGGAAACTTGCCCGCTGTCAACAGCTTTACGCCACACTGGAAATAAACCTGTATATTATATCAACAGAGAA
>NC_143036.1:2495000-2515000 GCF_057628025.1 Oncorhynchus mykiss
AGGGACCCAGACAGTAGACAGGGACCCAGACAGTAGACAGGGACCCAGACAGGGACCCAGACAGTAGACAGGGACCCAGACAGGGACCCAGACAGTAGACAGGGACCCAGACAGGGCCCCAGACAGTAGACAGGGACCCAGACAGAGACCCAGACAGTAGACAGAGACCCAGACAGTAGACAGGGACCCAGACAGGCCCCAGACAGGCCCCAGACAGGGACCCAGACAGTAGACAGGGACCCAGACAGGGACCAGACAGAAGACAGGGACCCAGGGAGGGACCCAAATAGTAGACAGGGACCCAGACAGGGACCCACACAGTAGACAGGGACCCATACAGGGACCCAGACAGTAGACAGGGACCCAGACAGTAGACAGGGACCCAGACAGGGACCCAGACAGTAGACAGGGACCCAGACAGTAGACAGGGACCCAGACAGGGACCCAGACAGAAATGATGTTTTCTCAGTTTTATTCTTCTTGGTTTTAGATTTTTTCATAGAGAAAAAATGAAATTGGATGATCTGAGTCCATGTCAATGCTGAAATCACATCTCAAGACAATTTCTTTAGGTTCTCATCATATACCTCCTAATGAAAACTTCCTCGTGATATACAGTTGAAGTCGGATGTTCACATATACCTTAGCCATTTAAATTCAACCTCTTAGAGCTACCCCCCTCCTTTTTCAATTTCCGCCTGAAGACATACCCAAATCTAACTGCCTGTAGCTCTGGCCCAGAAGCAAGGATATGCATATTCTTGTTACCATTTGAAAGAAAACACTCTGAAGTTTGTGTAAATGTGAATTGAATGTAGGAGAACATAATACAATAGATCTGGTTTAGATAATACAATGAAAAAAACATACTTTTTATTTATTATATATATTTTTTTATTGGTGTATCATCATCTTTAAAATGAATAAGTTAAAACAAACATTCAGATAGGATGATGGGGACAATTTCAGTGAAACACATAAGAGGGCAACAGTACTTGTGCAAAGTTTCAGAATGATAACTTCCAAAATGAGTGTGCTACATGACATTTATCATGAAGTCACCCAGGTGTCCCACACAAGTAGCCAAAATGTACCCATGTGACCAAATTGGTGAAGGTATACATTTAGAAACAAATAACTATATACAAAATGCCAAAATGGTATTCTAACACACCCCCCCCCCCCCCCCCAAAAAAATGGAGAAAAAATATGGGGGAAAAAAATCTGAAAAAAATATATATATACATTTAGAAACAAATAACTATATACAAAATAGCAAAATGGTATTCTAACACACCCCCACAAAAAATTGAGAAAAAATATGGGGGAAAAAATCTGAAAAAAATATATATATACATTTACAAAATAACATGGGTAACTATTTACACACTTTCAATATTTGGAAGACCCTCAGTCCTCTATCAAATCAAATTTATTTATATAGCCCTTCGTACATCAGCTGATATCTCAAAGTGCTGTACAGAAACCCAGCCTAAAACCTCAAACAGCAAGCAATGCAGGTGTAGAAGCACGGTGGCTAGGAAAAACTCCCTAGAAAGGACAAAACCTAGGAAGAAACCTAGAGAGGAACCAGGCTATGTGGGGTGGCCAGTCCTCTTCTGGCTGTGACGGGTGGAGATTATAACAAAACATTTACAACGAAACATGGCCGAGATTTTCAAACGTTCATAGAGGGTTGACCAGCAGGGTCAAATAATAATAATCACAGTAGTTATAGAGGATGAAACAGGACAGCACCTCAAGAGTAAATATTAACAGTTTAGGGTTCCATAGCCGCAGGCAGAACATTTGAAACTGGAACAGCATCAAGGCCAGGTGGACTGGGGACTGCAAGGAGTCATCATGCCAGTCCTGGCGCATGGTCCTAAGGCTCAGGTCCTCCTCCAAGAGAAAGAGAGAATTAGAGAGATCATACTTAAATTCACACAGGACACCAGATAGCAGTGTGCGCTAACCAAGGTGGCCAGGTGCACGGTGTTTCCTCCGACACATTGGTGCGGCTGGCTTCCGGGTTGGATGCGCGCTGTGTTAAGAAGCAGTGCGGCTTGGTTGGGTTGTGTATCGGAGGACGCATGACTTTCAACCTTCGTCTCTCCCGAGCCCGTACGGGAGTTGTAGCGATGAGACCAGATAGTAGCTACTAAACAATTGGACACCACGAAATTGGGGAGAAAAAGGGGGTAAAAATAATAATATATATATATATAAAAGAAAAAAGGCATGTCCTGTTCGTCTTCGTCTTCGGAAAGCCCTGTTGGTACGAATGGTGCCACAAGCCCACACTTCCCGCTTCCTAAGGTCTGCAAACAGGGTAGGGCTTGTGTAGAAGTTATCCACAAACAGTTTGTAGCCCTTCCCTAGCAGTTGAAAATCCAATAACTCCATTACAGAGTCATAGCTAAGACCCTTAACAGTAGCAAAACTGTTCTTCCCCTCATAAACAAAATTGCACACTCAGAATCAGCCAACACAAACAGCTTGTAACCCCACTTGGTTGGTTTGTTTCTCATGTACTGTTTGAGGCCAATTCTGGCCTATTGACACATTCTGGGCTGGCTGAAAGTAGGTTTTGCAGGCCTCAACAATGTTGTAGTAGAGAGGTTTTAATTTGCACAGTCTATCAAACGTTGCTGTGCCTCTCTTCTTGTCATTCTCTTCATCAACCTTTGGGTCACTGATATGAAGCGCCTGTGAAATAACCAGAAACCTTTTGCAAGTCATAGCAGTCATGGGGAAAGGCAATTGGTAGAGAGATGATGTTTTCCAGTAGTCCCTCAGGCTTTTCAGCCTCACCAGCCTCATGTAGACGACCAGAGAAAGGTAGCAGAAAAACTGTGATGTGGATATGGGCTTCCATGCTACCTTTTTGCCTGCTTGCTTCTTCTCCCCATACTCATTTGTGTTAGACACGAGCGACTCTACAACGGATTGGGTGAAGAACAGCTGAAAAAGCTGAAGGGGGCTGTAAGTTGATGTCATACTCACCTGAGGTCCTGGCTCCCTTTTCGGCCTAAGTGTTGGTTGAGACATCATCTTCTAGGACAGTGTGCCAACGCCCTTCTGTCCCTTCGTTAGCGAGTGGCACACTTCCCCTCCTCCGCTTCTTTGTCAGTGCCTTCACACCTCTAGATGGCCCGGGAGGTGTGGAGCCGGAGACAACAGGTGTCCGGCTGGATGAACCAGCTTCAGTGGGGGATGGACACCTTGGCACTGGGGGCTCCCATTCGGAGTCAATGTCACTGTGAAAGAAAATGTTCAGTTAGAATAGTTTCACAAATGAGCCCTGTATCAACAGGTATAATAAACAGATATAGGCTGGGTTTCTGTACAGCACTTTGAGATATCAGCTGATGTACGAAGGGCTATATAAATACATTTGATTTGATTTGATTTGATATATAGAGTACAGAGAACATAAAGTGCTGTTCCATTTCACTTTGGCCATTGTTGTGGGCCTAATATGTAGACTGAGAGGAGGAAGCATGGTCGCTGTGTGGGTTTGCTGTTACATTCTACTCCATTCCATATATATTTATATATATATATAGACTGAGAGGAGGAAGCATGGTCGCTGTGTGGGTTTGCTGTTACATTCTACTCCATTCCATATATATTTATATATATATATATACAGTGGGGCAAAAAAGTATTTAGTCAGCCACCAATTGTGCAAGTTCTCCCACTTTAAAATATGAGAGAGACCTGTAATTTTCATAATAGGTACAATTCAACTATGACAGATAATATCCGAAAATTATGGTGGAAAATAAGTATTTGGTCACCTACAAACAAGCAAGATTTCTGGCTCTCACAGACCTGTAACTTCTTCTTTAAGAGGCTCCTCTGTCCTCCACTCGTTACCTGTGTTAATGGCACCGCTGTGTCAGATTTCAAAAAAACTTTAAGGAAAAAGCACACCTTGCAATAATCTGAGCGTTCAGACAAAAAACAAGCCATATAGATATCCGCCATGTTGTGGACTCAACAGAAGTCAGAAATAGAGTTATAAATATTCACTTACCTTTGTTGATCTTCATCAGAATGAACTCACAGGAATCCCAGTTCCACAATAAATGTTTGTTTTGTTCGATAAAGTCCATCATTTATGTCCAAATACCTCCTTTTGTTAGCTCGTTCAGTTCACAAATCCAAACTCACGAAGCGCAGTCATATTACAGTCCGTAGAAACATGGCAAACGAAGTATAGAATCAATCTTTAGGATTTTTATCATAAATCTTCAATAATGTTCCAACCAGAGAATTCCTTTGTCTGTAGAAATGCAATGGAACAGAGCTAACTCTTCACGTGAGCGCGCGTGTTCAGCTCTGGCAGACCTCTGACTCATTCAGCTCTCATTCCCCCCTCCTTTACAGTAGAAGCATCAATCAAGGTTCTAAAGACTGTTAACATCTGTTGACATCTAGTGGAAGCCCCATATGACCCTATAGACACTGTATGTAGGATAGGCAATGAGATGAAAAACTACAAACCTCAGATTTCCCACTTCCTGGATGGATTTCTCTCAGGTTTTCTGTTATACTCACAGACATCATTCAAACAGTTTTAGAAACTTCAGAGTGTGTTCTATCCAAATATACCAATACTATGCATATATTAGCAACTGGGCCTGAGTAGCAAGCAGTTTACTCTGGGCATGCTTTTCATCCAAACGTGAAAATACTGCCCCCTATCCCAAACAGGTTTTAATCAAACTGTCCAGGTGCAATTTAGATTGTGGCCACTAGACAGCAGTAGTGTATTTGCAAAGGTTTAGACTGATCCAATGAAACATTGCATTTCTGTTCAACATTTTGTATCAAGACTTCCCAAATGTGCCTAATTTGTTTATTAGTAACTTTTCATGTTCATAACTGTGCACTCTCCTCAAACAATAGCATGGTATTATTTCACTGTAATAGCTACTGTAAATTGGACAGTGCAGTTTCTTTAACAACAAAGTAACAATTAAGCTTTCTGCCAATATCAGGTATGTCAATGTCCTCGGTAATTTTCTTGTTACTTACAACCTCGTGCTAATCATTCAGAGGACTTGTAGGAGTCGCTCTATTTTTGCTAGTGACAGAACCTCACAGCCAGTGGTGTTTACAGAGACCAGGTCTATTGTGACTGCAGGTATAAGACCAGGAAATTAGAAAAGGGATTGACTGGAAATATGAAAAGGTCCGTGTTAGGCTGACATAATAGCTAACATTCTCATTTTCATTTATTTTTCCTTTTGAAGATTTTCTTATTTTGGGACAATAAAGGTGATTCTGATTCATTCATCGTCACTTGGTTGTCCTGTCTCGTCCTCCTATTGAGACGGGATCATCCCCAAACAACAAGCACCTGAAGCAGGTAAGACCCAGTGGGTAAGAGAGAAGAATAGAAGACAACAATGCCGCCCAGCGGGGTTCCTCGGTGTAGCCGTGCTAATGACATCATCGTGGATAAAGGAGGTGCAACTCGAAGAAGAAGAAAATAAGCTGAAGAGATGAGAAGAGGGATGTCAGGTTTTCTTAAAAAGGAGACCATCTATACCCAGCACACAGCCTCTTTAGTTTCAATCAGGGGCACAATACAACACAAATAATTGCGCAAAAAAAAAAAGCACAACAAAAGCCTATTAATTTTAAGCCAGCCAATTGAGTTTCCTAATACAAACTCCTCCTGAGGTGAAATGTGCAGTTCTATTCATGAGGCTTGAAGCTTTGCAGCCGTAAAAAAAAAGGGGAAGTTGAGGACACGTCCTCATCAGAAGCATTAATCCCCCCCTCCTCAGCCTGTAATGTTCTTTAGACCTGAAGGTAACATCTGATCCCATCTCACAGGCTCATTCAACACTGTGTGTTCTACTGCAGAGCTGATTATATTCCTGTTGTAGTGTAGCTTTTCACCTCCTTCACTCCCAGAGCTTTAGAGCCTCCCCGTCAACACACCTGGGAGAATGAATGGGTTTAACCAGCTTTGAATAAACACACACACACACACACACACACACACACACACACACACACACACACACACACACACACACACACACACACACACACACACACACACACACACTCTGAATAGGTTAACCAGGTGTTGAAACAAATAATGGTTTAACATTGTAATTAAGAAGGCATGAATAGAGCATATCTCTTGGTAAAGGTCTCCCCCGTTCAATGACTTTTGGTATGCAAAGGAACACTGCGCTGAAAGGCATTGAAAGGGCTCAGGCTTTGTTACTGGGGAGAATACGGAACTAATGGGGAATTAAGGCCTTTACAGGCCTAGCCAGAGCTATAATATGGCTTTTCCTTTTTCAACTATCTAATGCTACATTTTATGAATCCAACCTGCAACATTAGCTTCAACGGTTGAGTGGTGTGTTAATGAATTTTTAATTTGATAAAAGAGTGTATGCCATTCAGTTCAGGTCACAGGTCACAGGTCATGCATGGGCTGTTCAATTCATTAGTTCATAGCCTACTTCATTAGCTACTACTTCATTCGTTCCTACTTCATTAATTCCTACTTCATTAGTTCCTACTTTATTAGTTCCTACTTCATTCATTCCTACTTCATTAGTTCCTACTTCATTAATTCCTACTTCATTAGTTCCGACTTCATTAGTTCCTACTTTATTAGATCCTACTTCATGTTACATTAACCTGCTGAGGGAAAAAAAGAAAGAAGCTTCCCTATAAACATTGATTGAATTCTGGAGATGTTTTGGTGGGGAGAGAGAGAGACACAGCCCATGTTCATGTTTATCTATTTTACCTTTTGTACATTTGAAATGTCTTTATTCTTTTGGAACTTTTGTGAGTGTAATGTTTATTGTTTATTTCACTTTTGTTAATTATCTACTTCACTTGCATATGTTAACATATGTTTCCCATGCCAATAAAGCCTTTAAATTGAAATTCAATTGAGAGAGAGAGAGAAAGAGAGAGAGAGAGAGAGTGGAGGGGAGGGGAGGAGACGGAGGGGAGGGGAGGAGACGGAGGAGATGGAGGTGGAGGGGAGGGGAGGAGACGGAGGTGGAGGAGACGGAGGTGGAGGGGAGGGGAGGAGACGGATGTGGAGGGGAGGGTTGGAGACGGAGGGAGAGACTGGGGTGAGAGAGAGGGGGGGAAAGAGGGGCAAAGAGAGAGGGAGAGGGGAGGAGAGAGAAAGAGAGAGAGAGAGAGAGAGAGTGATGTATACAGTACCAGTCAAACGTTTGGACACACATACTTACTTTCTTATGGTGTGTAAACCTGTCTTTAAGACAAAGGGTGGCTACATTGTAGAAACACTGTTTTGGTTACTACATGATTCCATATGTGTTATTTTATAGTTTTGAAGTCTTCACTATTATTCTGCAATGTAGAAAATAGTAAAACAAAATAAAGAAAAACCCCTGGAATGAGAAGGTGTGTTTTCAAACTTTTGACTAGTTCTGTACATTTTCTATACAGATAGAGAGAGAGATGTTTTAACCAATCAGTAAAAACCAAAGGGTTAACGTTCTGCAAAGTTTCCAAACATGACTGGTGAAACTTCCTCTGGGTCTTCCTCCCACCTGAAGGTTGGGAAGCCCCCTGTGGCGAGGGTCCTAATCTAGACACATCAAGCGATGAGCTGGGATGAGCTGGGGGGGGGGGGGGGTTGGGGGGGGAGACTGATTGCAAGTGATTGACAGTCCATGCCGTTACCACAGTAACTCCATTTTGGCTTTTCTTTGGAAACTCAAATCGTCATGACAATGAGACATCTGTAAAAGGGACATTACTATTGTAAAATGCATTGTGTCTGTAAAATGTATATAGTATGTATAAACTGGAAGTAGAAGCCTACGTGTTTAGTTTACTACAATTAGGTACGGTTAGGGAGAAATAATAAAGAAAAATATATATAAAAAAGATATATATATTTATATACACAGTATACATTTATATAAAAATATATGGGGGATTGGAAATGATAAAGACAATTACATTGATGGAATCTATAATCTATGTGCAGTATAAAAGATGATCTCCGTAATTATTATTATATTTTAAAGGGTCGGAAACGACTACCTGTGGATCGATCGGTAAAAAAATGGACGAGGGATAAATCACAGATGGACAATGTAAGAATGGACGAGGGACAAAACACAGATGGACAAAGTAAGAATGGACGAGGGATAAAACACAGATGGACAAAGTAAGAATGGACGAGGGACAAAACACAGATGGACAATGTAAGAATGGACGAGGGACAAAACACAGATGGACAAAGTAAGAATGGACGAGGGATAAAACACAGATGGACAAAGTAAGAATGGACGAGGGACAAAACACAGATGGACAAAGTAAGAATGGACGAGGGATAAAACACAGATGGACAAAGTAAGAATGGACGAGGGATAAAACACAGATGGACAAAGTAAGAATGGACGAGGGAAAAAACACAGATGGACAAAGTAAGAATGGACGAGGGACAAAACACAGATGGACAAAGTAAGAATGGACGAGGGACAAAACACAGATGGACAAAGTAAGAATGGACGAGGGATAAAACACAGATGTACAAAGTAAGAATGGACGAGGGATAAAACACAGATGGACAAAGTAAGAATGGACGAGGGATAAAACACAGATGGACAAAGTAAGAATGGACGAGGGACAAAACACAGATGGACAATGTAAGAATGGACGAGGGACAAAACACAGATGGACAAAGTAAGAATGGACGAGGGATAAAACACAGATGGACAAAGTAAGAATGGACGAGGGATAAAACACAGATGGACAAAGTAAGAATGGACGAGGGACAAAACACAGATGGACAAAGTAAGAATGGACGAGGGACAAAACACAGATGGACAATGTAAGAATGGACGAGGGACAAAACACAGATGGACAAAGTAAGAATGGACGAGGGACAAAACACAGATGGACAATGTAAGAATGGACGAGGGACAAAACACAGATGGACAATGTAAGAATGGACGAAGGATAAAACACAGATGGACAAAGTAAGAATGGACGAGGGACAAAACACAGATGGACAATGTAAGAATGGACGAGGGACAAAACACAGATGGACAAAGTAAGAATGGACGAGGGATAAAACACAGATGGACAAAGTAAGAATGGACGAGGGACAAAACACAGATGGACAAAGTAAGAATGGACGAGGGATAAAACACAGATGGACAAAGTAAGAATGGACGAGGGATAAAACACAGATGGACAATGTAAGAATGGACGAGGGACAAAACACAGACGGACAAAGTGATGCCTTCTCAGCGGCATCTGCGGTCGCAGGTAGCCTAGCGGTAACTTATCTGGTGTATCCTAGAATAAGGTAGATGGAGGCTGTATATCTGTTCATTTTAGTGGGGTTTAAATTAAACCATGGGTTATTAAGAGATAATATTTTTTTTCAATGCTTGTAGTCATTTTGGCAATGGTGGGTAACAATCCTCTAGTCATTGTTACAGTGTGGAGAATCAGGCGAGTGGCTAGCCACACATACACTACTTGCCCATAAGTATGTAGACAACTGTTTGTCGAATATTCCAAAATCATGGGCTTTAATATGGAGTTGGTCCCCCTTTTGCTGCTATAACAGCCTCCACTCTTCTGGGAAGGCTTTAATATGGAGTTGGTCCCCCCTTTGCTGCTATGACAGCCTCCACTCTTCTGGGAAGGCTTTAATATGGAGTTGGTCCCCCCTTTGCTGCTATGACAGCCTCCACTCTTCTGGGAAGGCTTTCCACTAGATGTTGTAACATTGCTGTGGGACTTGCTTCTATTCAGCCACGAGCATTAATGAGGCCTGATTAGGCCTTACTGGCAGTCGGCATTCTAGTTCATCCCAAAGGTGTTCGATGGAGTTGAGGTCAGGACTCTGTGCAGGCCAGTCAAGGTCTTCCACACTGATCTCGAAAAAACATTTCTGTATGGACCTCGCTTTGTGCACGGGGGCATTGTCATGCTGAAACAGGAAAGGTCCTTCCCCAAACTGTTGACACAAATGTGGAATTACATAATCATCTGAATGTCATTGTGTGCTGTAGCGTTAAGATTTCCCTTCACTGGAACTGAGGGGCCTGAACCATGAAAAACAGCCCCAGACCATTATTCCTCCTCCACCAAACTTTACAGTTGGCACTATGCATTGGGGCAGGTAGTGTTTTCCTGGCATCCACCAAACCCAGATTCGTCCAGCGGACTGCCAGATGGTGAAGCGTGATTCATCACTCCAGAGTTTGGTGATCAGAGGCTTGTGTGCGGCTGCTCGGCCATGGAAACCCATTTCACGAAGCTCCCAGCAAACAGTTCTTGTGCTGACGTTGCTTCCAGAGGCAGTTTGGAAATCGGTAGTGAGTGTTTCAGCTGAGGACAGATGATTTTAACACGCTACACGCTACACGCTTTAGTACTCAGCAATCCAGTTCTGTGAGCTCGTGTGTTCCATCACTTTATGGCTGAATTTTATGGCTGAGACGTTTCCACTTCACATAACATCACATACAGTTGACTTGGGTAGCTCTAGCAGGGCAGAAATTTGACAAACTGACTTATTGGAAAGGTGGCATCCTATGATGGTCACTGAGCTCTTCAGTAAAGCCATTCTACTGCCAATGTCTGTCTATGGCGATTGCATGGCTGTGTGCTATTTATTTGTTTACACCTGTCAGCAATGGGTGTGGCTAAATGTACTAATTTAAAGGGCTGTCCACATACTTTTATATATTAGCATAATATTGGCATGACACCCCCCCAAATACTCACAGATTCTGGAGAACGACCGATAATCAGTCAAGCCAATAGATCGTGCCGATATTTGACTTTTCTAGTCGGCTATTGGCCCTTCTCTATTGGCTTTTGCTGATAGTCCCTCTACATTGTAAAACAGCTGCTGTGCCAGCCGCCATCTGAGCCACGAGCACAATGCTACGGAATCTCTAGCTTGGAAAAGCAGCAGCAGCAGCAGCAAGCTAGTTCATTCTACAAAAGAAATGTGCAGGTATTGAGAAACGGATGAAAATCAAACTCCTGTTGCAAATATTAGTTTAGTTTAATTAACTAATGATAAAGCTAGTGTGGACGTGCCTGGGGAAATACACGCAAAAAGCAAACGATCCTCTGTGGTGTTAGCTAGCTAGCTGTATTAGCTACTGCGCTAGCTGGCTGACTAGAAGAACATGGTGCTAAGGTATCAGATAGGAGCTGATAGCCAATGTAGCTAGCTAATGTTAGCTGGGTATGATTTTGATTCTGATAGCCAATGTAGCTAGCTAACGATTAGCTGGGTATGATTTTGATTCTGATAGCCAATGTAGCTAGCTAATGTTAGCTGGGTATGATTTTGAACACGCACCAAATTTGGCAACGAGCCATTTTACTTTAGCTATGATGTGCTGATCTGACCAGCCTATCAAAATAAAGTAGAGTCGCACGCTCCATATATCAACCACCAGTCATTTATTGGGCATTTACCAATGTTTCAGCAACACTGAGGCTTCTTCGGGGTGATAGATGGTAATATGGAAAGAAGGAAGTGTTTTAAAGGTCGGCAAAATGTTAAGCTACCTAAAAATATTTCTGCGTGTTTATGGACAACTGTAGATCATTGCGTTCTCACTTCTCAAACTGTGGGCAGATTTGAGTCATTCAGACAGAATATAAATTGTAGTGTCACCTTTTTCCTACCCTCCTTGTTCGATACTATACACTTTTATGGCTGGTGTCAAATGTCAGGTAGATGTTTCAGTAGGTTGATGTTTCAGTAGGTAGATGTTTCAGTAGTATGACGAGAACAGGTAGATGTTTCAGTAGGTAGATGTTTCAGTAGGGAGATGTTTCAGCAGGTAGATGTTTCAGTAGGTAGAGGTTTCAGTAGGGAGATGTTTCAGTAGCTAGATGTTTCAGCAGGTAGATGTTTCAGTAGTATGATGAGAACAGGTAGATGTTTCAGTAGTATGATGAGAACAGGTAGATGTTTCAGTAGGTAGATGTTTCAGTAGGGAGATGTTTCAGTAGGTAGATGTTTCAGTAGGTAGATGTTTCAGTAGGTAGATGTTTCAGTAGGTAGAGGTTTCAGTAGGTAGATGTTTCAGTAGGTAGAGGTTTCAGTAGGGAGATGTTTCAGTAGCTAGATGTTTCAGCAGGTAGATGTTTCAGTAGTATGATGAGAACAGGTAGATGTTTCAGTAGTATGATGAGAACAGGTAGATGTTTCAGTAGGTAGATGTTTCAGTAGGTAGATGTTTCAGTAGGGGGATGTTTCACTAGGTAGATGTTTCAGTAGCTAGATGTTTCAGTAGGTAGATGTTTCAGTAGGGAGTAGTTTCAGTAGGTTGATGCTTCAGTAGGTTGATGTTTCAGTAGGTAGATGTTTCAGTAGGTAGATGTTTCAGTAGTATGATGAGAACAGGCAGATGTTTCAGTAGGTAGATGTTTCAGTAGGGAGATGTTTCACCAGGTAGATGTTTCAGTAGGGAGATGTTTCACTAGGTAGATGTTTCACTAGTTAGATGTTTCAGTAACTTGATGTTTCAGTAGGTAGATGTTTCAGTAGGTAGATGTTTCAGTAGGGAGATGTTTCAGTAGGTTGATGTTTCAATAGGTAGATGATTCAGTAGTATGATGAGAACAGGTAGATGTTTCAGTAGGTAGATGTTTCAGTAGGGAGTTGTTTCAGTAGGTAGATGTTTCAGTAGGGAGATGATTCAGTAGCTAGATGTTTCAGCAGGTAGATGTTTCAGTAGTATGATGAGAACAGGTAGATGTTTCAGTAGGTAGATGTTTCAGTAGGTTGATGTTTCAATAGGTAGATGATTCAGTAGTATGATGAGAACAGGTAGATGTTTCAGTAGGTAGATGTTTCAGTAGGGAGATGTTTCAGTAGGTAGATGTTTCAGTAGAGAGATGTTTCAGTAGCTAGATGTTTCAGCAGGTAAATGTTTCAGTAGTATGATGAGAACAGGTAGATGTTTCAGTAGGTAGATGTTTCAGTAGGTAGATGTTTCAGTAGGGAGATGTTTCACTAGGTAGATGTTTCAGTAGCTAGATGTTTCAGTAGGTAGATGTTTCAGTAGGGAGATGTTTCAGTAGGTTGATGCTTCAGTAGGTTGATGTTTCAGTAGGTAGATGTTTCAGTAGGTAGATGTTTCAGTAGGGAGATGTTTCACCAGATAGATGTTTCAGTAGGGAGATGTTTCACTAGGTAGATGTTTCAATAGGTAGATGTTTCAGTAACTTGATGTTTCCGTAGGTAGATGTTTCAGTAGGTAGATGTTTCAGTAGGGAGATGTTTCAGTAGGTTGATGTTTCAGTAGGTTGATGTTTCAGTAGGTTGATGTTTCAGTAGCATGATGAGATCAGGTAGATGTTTCAGTAGGTAGATGTTTCAGTAGGGAGATGTTTCAGTAGCTTGATATTTCAGTAGGTAGGTGTTTCAGCAGGTAGAGGTTTCAGTAGGGAGATGTTTCGGTAGCTCGATGTTTCCATAGGTTGATGTTTCAGTAGGTAGATGTTTCAGCAGTATGATGACAACAGGTAGATGTTTCAGTAGGTAGATGTTTCAGTAGGTAGATGTTTCAGTAGGTTGACGTTTCAGTAGGTAGATGTTTCAATAGGTAGATGTTTCAGTAGGTAGATGTTTCAGTAGGTTGATATTTCAATAGGTAGATGTTTCAGTAGGTAGATGTTTCAGTAGGTAGATGTTTCAGTAGGTAGATGTTTCAGTAGGTAGATGTTTCAGTAGCATGATGAGAGAAAGTAGATGTTTCAGTAGGTTGATATTTCAATAGGTAGATGTTTCACTAGGTAGATGTTTCAGTAGGTAGATGTTTCAGTAGGTAGATGTTTCAGTAGTATGATGAGAGAAGCTAGATGTTTCAGTAGGTAGATGTTTCACTAGGTAGATGTTTCAGTAGGTAGATGTTTCAGTAGGTAGATGTTTCAGTAGGTAGATGTTCCAGTAGGTAGATGTTTCAGTAGGTAGATGTTTCAGTAGTATGATGAGAGAAGGTAGATGTTTCAGTAGGTAGATGTTTCAGTAGGTAGATGTTTCAGTAGGTAGATGTTTCAGGAGGTAGATGTTACAGTAGGTAGATGTTTCAGCAGTTTGATGAGAGAAGGTAGATATTTCAGTAGGTAGATGTTTCAGTAGGTAAATGTTTCAGAAATATGATGAGAGAAGGTAGATGTTTCAGTAGGTTGATGTTCCAGTAGTATGATGAGAGAAGGTAGATGTTCCAGTAGGTAGATGTTTCAGTAGGTTGATGTTCCAGTAGTATGATGAGAGAAGGTAGATGTTCCAGTAGGTAGATGTTTCAGTAGGTAGATGTTCCAGTAGTATGATGAGAGAAGGTAGATGTTTCAGTAGGTTGATGTTCCAGTAGTATGATGAGAGAAGGTAGATGTTTCAGTAGGTTGATGTTCCAGTAGTATGATGAGAGAAGGTAGATGTTCCAGTAGTATGATGAGAGAAGGTTGATGTTCCAGTAGTATGATGAGAGAAGGTAGATGTTTCAGTAGGTAGATGTTCCAGTAGTATGATGAGACTACACTCCTCCAAGCCTTATTAACCTTTGTCGGCTGCACACAGTAGTACTCATAAGGCTGTCCATACACACACACACACACACACACACACACACACACACACACACACACACACACACACACACACGCGTGTCAGGGTAGCGTAGCATCACTGTTTCTCTGGGGACTGCGGGGAGCAGGACCAGCACAGCTCCCATGTGGTCTTCCTATCAGGCTGGACGGAGCACTGAGCCAATAGGACAGCTCCACTGTGGTCTTCCTATCAGGCTGAGCAGAGCTCTGAGCCAGGAGGACAGCTCCACTGTCGCCTCCTAACTTACTTAATGCAATTAAAGTTTAGAAAGGTTAAAGTTTGATGCTGAGGAGAGAAGAGGGCCCTTCCTCCCGGGCTAGGGCAGGACGGGGAACCTCGTCAGAGAGACTAAACGGTAACTCCTGGGACCGGTGCCGGTAAACAGAGGCGACGCGGTGGAAGAGTCGACCCACCAGACCAACATCCACAACCATGATTAGGTGTTAGGGCTGAGAGGAGAGGACTCGTTCACAACCATGATCAGAGGGTAGATATGTCACGAGGGAAGAAGTAAACATCTGGGACACCTGTCCCCTTGGTCCACTCAGAGACACTGAAGAACACCTCTGTAGAATAACCAATACAATAGGAATGTCTACTTAGATATAGCTTGGTAGATGTAAAGGGGTATTCAGTGGCTTGGAAATGAAACTGCTCTGTGTATAAGCAAGGTTTATGACACTCACATCAGAAAGAACTCTTCCTCAGTGGAAGACAAGAGACCACGGGTTGTCAGCATCACAGCACCGCCATCTAAGAGCACACAGAAACACACACACACACACCGTCACACACACCGTCACACACACCGTCACACACACACACACACACACACACACACACACACACACACACACACACACACACACACACACACACACACACACACACATACATACACACACACACACACACACACACACACACAGGAAAATCTCTCCTGGATCATGCCTTTGTGAATTCCTCAGTAAAAATACAGTGGTCCCATAGAGGAGAACGAGGGGTTTTGTTGATGTGTCATCCACATCCTCTCCCCTCTGGCCCCGGTGAAACCCACACTACTCTGTAGATGATGGTTTTCTTTGTCTGCCTCCCGTCTCAAGGCTCTTCTCCTCCTCAGCTCTCAATGAACCTCTGAATGAGCCCAAACAGCTGTCATGCAAAACGACTGAATTTCATTACAAATTAATTTATCTGATCTTAATGCTATTACAGGTTTCAACAACCTCACTCAGCCCCTTTCCTCTCCATCAGTCCCCCCCCCCCCCCCTTTCCTTTTCGCACCCAAATCATAATTATTTAGCGCTCCGGGCAACAATCTATAGTAGCTCACCAACATAACAAATAAACAGTGCAGTGGATCATTTGTAAAAGAGATGCTTAACATAAACATCATTAATATAAAATTGAGCATGTTTTATTTGAGGGTTTTACTGTAGTTAGTTTCTTCCAAAACGGCTTGTTTCGTCAGGGGATGTCTGCAGATTTGATTACAGAGAGATGCCATATTTAACAAAAGCACATCCTGATGCTGTCTTAATGTCTCCTTCAGTTATCAGCATGTATTTTGTATACATGGGAGTGGCCCTAAATCTATATGTGGCCTGTGTACAGTATGTAGTCTACACATGACTTAAATCAAACCGTGTCTCTCCGACACAGGCTAAATGACAACCACTGTGTATATATACTGACCCTACATGAATCAATTAATTACATAAATGAATGAACGTTGTAATTATTGTTTCCACATACCGTAAACACAACCTGGATACGACCTGCTCGTGTAATTTATATAATTTCCCCGAGATAAACTGAAATGCTGTGTCGTTGTGAAACGTGATGTTTGACTGAACCCCGATCATGTATCAAACATGTAAAAGATGTTGCCAGCGTTTTAATCATTTGATTCCTTGTCACTCCCCACTTCGTCTAATCCGTGCCAGATTAAACAAAAAAACACCCTTTCCTGTTTGGATAGCTAGCAAGCCCATAATCTCTGATTCTCAAGGAAATCCTATTAAGATCACGTTCGGTTTAACACCGTCCGTTGTTACGGCAACGCACAATCTGCATCTTCACCGTAGCACTTTTAATTGAGGGAAGAGTGCCCCTGTTAGACGACGTCTGTCAAGAGGAGCCAGAGAATCACTGAGTCTCACTTGGGAGGGGGGGGGGGGTTCCCTCAGGGCTGAGCCACGGGTGGGGTGGGGGTACAAGGGGTGTTCAAGGGGGGGGTGGAGGGGTACAGGGTGGGTTCAGGGGGGCATCACCATCCTCCCCACCAGAGTTGTCAGATAGAGAGGATTTGACTGATTAAGCAATATTCCTGTGTGTTCTGGTGCAACATTCTGGAGCCTCATTTCACTTTCAAGCCTTCTATCCCTCTGTAACTCTTATCCTCCCGTCTCTCTCTCTCTCTCTCTCTCTCTCTCTCTCTCTGTCTCTCTCTCTCTCTCTGTCTCTCTCTCTCTTCTCTTCCTCCTCTGCAACTTTCATCTCTTCTAAAAACGCAGATTCTCCAGTATAGCGAGTTGCTGGTGACAACACGCTTGACGTCGGTGGCAGGCGTCAGCTTTGTATGGATGGTAAAGCCACTTACGCCCGAGGGCACCCCTCTGGTGAAGCGCTGACGTTCAAATTGCCCTCACCTACGCCATAGCAACCACAAAGCAATGACTGGCAAGGAAGGCAGGGGAGCTGGATGTCTTTTCATTGGCAGTGGAGCCGGAGATGAGCTGTCATTCATCATCATAATGTCCTGTCTGTCCATTAGAGATGACCTCATAAAGACACCAGTCATCCAGTAATGAGGAGATGCAGTCAGCCTTTCACTTCATACAGACCTTGCTGATAGATCCAGTGCCTTCAGAAAGTATCCCAACCTCTTAATTTATTCCACATTTTGTTGCTGGAATCAAATGTTTTAATAAATATATATATATTTTATCTCATGCTTCTACACTACAATACCCCATAAAAAAAAGTGAAAACATGTTTTTGAAAATTCAATAACTCAATATGTAATTTACATAAATATTCACACACCTGAGTCAATACTTTGTAGAATAACCTTTGGCAAGGATTACAGCTGTGAGTCTTTCTGGGTAAGTCTTTAAGAGCTGTGAGTCTTTCTGGGTAAGTCTCTAAGAGCTTTGAGTCTTTCTGGGTAAGTCTCTAAGAGCTTTGAGTCTTTCTGGGTAAGTCTCTAAGAGCTGTGAGTCTTTCTGGGTAAGTCTCTAAGAGCTGTGAGTCTTTCTGGGTAAGTCTCTAAGAGCTGTGAGTCTTTCTGGGTAAGTCTCTAAGAGCTGTGAGTCTTTCTGGGTAAGTCTCTAAGAGCTTTCCACACATGGATTTTGCAACATTTGCCCATTATTATTTTCAAAGTTCTTCAAGCTTTGTCAAGTTAGTTGTCTATCATTGCTAGACAGACATTTTCAGGTCTTGCCATATATTTTCAAGTAGATTTCAGTCCAAACTGTAAGTCTGCCTCTCAGGAACATTCACTGTTTTCTTGGTAAACAACTCCAGTGTAGATGTTGTGTTGCAGGTTATTGTCTGGCTGACGGGTGAATTCCTGTCGCAGTGTCTGGTGGAAAAAAAGACGAAACCAGGTTTTTCTCTAGGATTGTCCCTGCTGCTTAGCTACATTACGTTTATTTTTTATCCTGAAAAACTCCCCAGTCCTTAAAGGTGACAAGCATGCCCATAACATGATGCAGCCACCACTTTACTTGAACATATGGAGAGTGCTACTCAGTAATAGAGTATTCAGGACAAAATATAATTTATTTGCCACATGTATTACTTTAGTGACTTGTTGCAAACAGGATGAATGTTTTGGAATATGTGTATTCTCTCCAGGCTTCCTTCATTTCACTATGTCAATTAGGTTAGTATTGTAGAGTAACTACAATGTTGTTGATCGATCCTCAGTTTTTAACCTATCACATTCATTCATTTAAACTGTTTTAATGTCACCATTGGCCTCATGGTCAAATCCCTGAGTTTCCTTCCTCTCTGGCAACTGAGTTAAGAAGGACGTCTGTACCGTATCTCCTTAGTGACTGGGTGTATTGATACACCATCCGAAGTGTGATTAATAACTTCACCATGCTCAAAGTGATATTCAATGTCTGCTTTTTTTCCCCGTTTCCCCCATCTACCAGTATGGGCCCTGGTCTTTGTGATTGAGTCTGTGTTTGAAATGCCCTGCTCGACCTGATGGACTTTTCAGGTATGTGTGGGGTACAGGTAGTGGGGTACAGGTAGTGGGGTACAGGTAGTCATTCAATGAACTTTGTTATTGCATACAGATTGAGTCCACACAACAGATTATATGACCTGTTAATTAAGCATATTTGTACTCTTGAATTTATTTAGGCTTGCCCTAAAAAATGGGTAGAATATGTATTCATTTAAGGCATTTCAGCTTTTAATTTGTAATTCATGTGAATTAAAACATATAAAAAATAAACATAATTCCACTTTGTGTGTAGGTCAGTGACAAAAGAAAGATAAGGCTAGGGATTGGTCCTCTGTGATGGGAGAAAAATAATGCTAGGGATTGGTCCTCTGTGATTGGAGAATGATAAGGCTAGGGATTGGTCCTCTGTGATGGAGAGAATGATAAGGCTAGGGATTGGTCCTCTGTGATGGGAGAAAGATTAGGCTAGGGATTGGTCCTCTGTGATGGGAGAAAGATAAGGCTAGGGATTGGTCCTCTGTGATGGGAGAAAGATAAGGCTAGGGATTGGTCCTCTCGGGCCAAATGTACAAAGATGTTCTGAAATGACACAGGAATAGAAAGACCTTAGGGAAAAGGTAATGAATTTTCTAAAACAGAAACAACCCCTTCACAGGACATAAAAGAGCACGTCAGTTGACTCTCATAACTTTGATGACTTCAGACAGGCGTTTGAAGCAGCTTCCTAGCAAAGCACTCACTCTCCTCAGATAAATATGGATTGGAAAGATTAAACACATACCCCTTGTTTCAGAATCCCCGCCCTCCTCCTCTCCTACTTCCCTAGACAGTAGTTTTATCAAGGTGGAGTTACATGCTCCATCACAGACTGTATGGTAAACCAACTCCCCCTCCCACCACCAACTATCACAATGAGATCATTTCTGCCTATGTAAATATGAATGCTAAGTCTTAGGGGATTTATACACCACTGAGCTTCTGTAATTGAACAATAATCACGTTAGTAGATTATCTTCACCGTAGTTTTGTAAGGTATGGGAAACGTTTACAAACATTATGTAAAGAAGCTGGATGTAGACACAGGTATTACAGACACAGCCTGGAGCTCTGTCTCTCTCTCTCGCTCTCTCTCTCTCTTTCTGTTTCTCTGGAAGGCAG
>NC_143036.1:2520000-2552500 GCF_057628025.1 Oncorhynchus mykiss
AAAATATAGGAACTTCCTAACTCAGTTGCCAGAGAGGAAGGAAACTGCTCAGGAATTCCACCATGAAGCCAGTGGTGACTTTACAAGTTACAGAGTTTAATGGCTGTGATAGGCGACAGCTGAGGATGGATCAACAACATTGTAGTTACTCCACAATACGAACCTAAACGACAGAGTGAAAAGAAGGAAGCCTGTAGAGAATAAAAATACTCCAAAACATGCATCCTGAACGTAGAACATCAATCAAGGTTTGCTGAGCCTGGTGGTTCTGTCCTGACTAGCTACTAGCTACAAGCTCAGCTAACTTCAATCAGGGTTTGCTGAGCCTGGTGGTTCTGTCCTGACTAGCTACTAGCTACTAGCTCAGCTAACTTTAGTCAGTGTTTGCTGAGCCTGGTAGTTCTGTCCTGACCTGCTATTAGCTCAGTCACGGAGTGGCACTTTGCATTATTCTTGCTCTCTGTGTGAAAGTTTTTAATTATATTTTTGGCAGCTAAGGCTTAGGACGGATCTCATTAAATTGGTGAGTTTTATTTGGTTTCCTGAAAGACAGCTTAGCGTCACTCCTCTTGTGATGGACATAACACTTCTTATGCTTTTTAATCCCCTGATTTTAAATTCATTTTCCAAACCTAGAACTAAATCACCAGAAAGACTTCCTTCTTAAATCAGTAATAATAGTAGATACCAGCACCATGCTGGATTTCTCTCCCCATTGGCACACAATCAGAGGAGATGGACACAACCAGGGGAGAGGAACACAACCAGGGGAGAGGAACACAACCAGAGGAGAGGGACACAACCAGGGGAGAGGAACACAACCAGAGGAGAGGAACACAACCAGGGGAGAGGAACACAACCAGGGAAGAGGAACACAACCAGGGGAGAGGAACACAACAAGGGGAGAGGAACAAAACCAGGGGAGAGGAACACAACCAGCGGAGAGGAACACAACCAGGGGAGAGGCACACAACCAGGGGAGAGGTACACAACCAGGGGAGAGGAACACAACCAGAGGACAGGAACACAACCAGGGGAGAGGAGAGGGACACAACCAGAGGAGAGGAACACAACCAGGGGAGAGGAGCACAACCAGGGGAGAAGAACCAACCAGGGGAGAGGAACACAACCAGAGGAGAAGAATCAACCAGGGTAGAGGAACACAACCAGGGGAGAGGAACACAACCAGAGGAGAGGAAAACAACCAGAGGAGAGGAACACAACCAGAGGAGAGGAACACAACCAGAGGAGAGGCACACAACCAGAGGAGATGAACACAACCAGGGGAGAGGAACACAACCAGAGAAGAGGAACACAACCAGAGGAGAGGAACACAACCAGGGGAGAGGGACACAACCAGGGGAGAGGAACACAACCAGGGGAGAGGAACACAACCAGGGGAGAGGAACACAACCTGAGGAGAGGAACACAACCAGAGGAGAGGGACACAACCAGAGGAGAGGAGAGGGACACAACCTGAGGAGAGGAACACAACCAGAGGAGAGGAGAGGAACACAACCTGAGGAGAGGAACACAACCAGGGGAGAGGATCACAACCAGGGGAGAGGAACACAACCATGGGAGAGGAACACAACCAGAGGAGAGGGACACAACCAGAGGAGAGGAACACAACCAGAGGAGAGGAACACAACCAGGGGAGAGGAACACAACCAGGGAAGAGGAACACAACCAGGGGAGAGGAACACAACAAGGGGAGAGGAACAAAACCAGGGGAGAGGAACACAACCAGCGGAGAGGAACACAACCAGGGGAGAGGCACACAACCAGGGGAGAGGTACACAACCTGAGGAGATGACCACAACCAGAGGAGAGGAGAGGAACACAACCTGAGGAGAGGAACACAACCAGAGGAGAGGAGAGGAACACAATCAGAGGAGAGGAGAGGATCACAACCTGAGGAGAGGAGAGGAACACAACCTGAGGAGAGGAACACAACCAGAGGAGAGGAGAGGAACACAACCAGAGGAGAGGAGAGGAACACAACCTGAGGAGAGGAACACAATCAGAGGAGAGGAGAGTAACACAACCTGAGGAGAGGAGAGGAACACAACCTGAGGAGAGGAGAGGAACACAACCTGAGGAGAGGAACACAACCTGAGGAGAGGAGAGGAACACAACCTGAGGAGAGGAATACAACCTGATGAGAGGAGAGGAACACAACCTGAGGAGAGGAACACAATCAGAGGAGAGGAGAGGGACACAATCAGAGGAGAGGAGAGGGACACAACCAGAGGAGAGGAGAGGGACACATCCAGAGGAGAGGAGAGGGACACAACCTGAGGAGAGGAGAGGAACACAACCTGAGGAGAGGAACACAGCCAGAGGAGAGGAGAGGAACACAACCAGAGGAGAGGAGAGGGACACAACCAGAGGAGAGGAGAGGAGAGGAACACAACCTGAGGAGAGGACCACAATCAGAGGAGAGGAGAGGAACACAACCAGAGGAGAGGAGAGGAACACAACCAGAGGAGAGGAGAGGGACACAACCTGAGGAGAGGAACACAATCAGAGGAGAGGAGAGGAACACAACCAGAGGAGAGGAGAGGGACACAACCTGAGGAGAGGAGAGGGACACAACCAGAGGAGAGGAGAGGGACACACCAAATTACTGCCAGAGTTGTGGACTGCAGTCTCATGACTTGATCTCAAGTCTGACTGGAGTCAGAAATGTGAATTATTTGAGATTTGCCGTGGACCTGAAGACTCTTGACTCAAAATTGACTGGTGACTGATTACTTGAACCAGTTTTGTAATGTTTTGTCATGCATTTTGTGGCACAACGTCTTCCTGGGTTACTCTACACACAGCCAGAGACAGTAGCACAGCATCACCCTTAAAAGAAATACATGCGACAGATTGGCTAGTGAAATACACACTCGGCACTCTGATTGGAACAGGAAACTGTCAATCAACACAGGTTGGGTGGTTCGCTAGCGAACATATTGCTGATTTGCTGCACAGCTATAGGACCGGGTGTAGCACAAACATCAAATTATAGAAAGAGAGCATTTCCATAAATATGCCTCTCCTCAATATTGTTTGGTGATCAAGGAAACTGCTTTGAAAAAAAATATGTAAATTTACTTGTGAAGTTTTGCATTTTGAGTAATGTTTAAATGTTCCTATGCTTTAACATGTTTAATAATCATTAAGTCTTAGACAAAGTGCACCAATGTAACATTGCATCTGGAAATGGTCTTCACATTGTAGAAGCAGTTTATTGGTTGTAATGGGTAATTGTATGGTCCAGGGGGCCAAGTGTTGATATTAGGTAGGCTGTCTGAGCTCCTGTTAGGCAGATGTCATCTGGTTTCTGAAGGGGAACCAGGCTGTACAGTCTGGCCCTCTACCCGTGTCCATTCAGATAGGACAGCTGAAGCCTGACATAGAGGCTATTTCATCAGGGCTATTGCCTGTGTATATTTGGATGAATCTACTTGTACATTTTGTATGATGTGGTTGTTTGACCATTGGATCGTCAAGGCCTGTAAATAAATGTACACTCTGAGCATGTCAACCTGCCTTGCCTTCTGCTGATGTCATGCCCTTATGACTGCCACAAGGTCCCTATTCTACAAGTACATCCCCCCCCCAATGTGATGTAGACAAAATAATGAAAAGGTTTGTCTGGGAGCCTCAATAAATACACAAGGATTTGAGGTTGAAGTGCAACACATGTATCGATTTTGTTTTGATCTCGCGATTTGAATTGACTCTCAGAACGAACGACTGGACTTTTATCCCATTCTACTTGGAACTCGACTTGAGACTTGAACCTTAAGACTTGGACCTCGAGACTTGAACCTTGAGACTTGAACCTTGAGACTTGAACCTCGAGTCTTGAAACTCGAGACTTGAACCTCGAGACTTGAACCTCGAGACTTGAACCTTGAGACTTGAACATTGAGACTTGAACCTCGAGACTTGAACCTCGAGCCTTGAACCTCGAGACTTGAACCTCGAGCCTTGAACCTCGAGACTCGACCCTTGAGACTTGTTTCATTTTTTATTGTGGAACAAACAAGAAATAGGGAAATAAGACAAAAAAACTGAAAACTTGAGCGTGCATAACTATTCACCCCTCAAAGTCAATACTTTGTAGAGCCACCTTTTGCAGCAATTAGAGCTGCAAGACTCTTGGGGTATGTCTCTATAGCTTGGATCATCTAGCCGCTGGGATTTTTGCCAATTCTTCAAGGCTAAACTGCTCCAGCTCCTTCAAGTTGGAATGATTCCGCTGGTGTATTGCAGTCATACCACAGATTCTCAATTGGATTGAGGTCTGGGCTTTGACTAGGCCATTCCAAGACATTTAAATGTTTCCTTTAAACCCCTTGACTGTTGCTTTAGCAGTACGCTTAGGGTCATTGTCCTGATGGAAGGTGAAGCTTTGTCACAGTCTCAAATCTCTGGAAGACTGAAACAGGCTTCCCTCAAGAATTTCCTTCCTTCAATTCTGACCAGTTTCCCAGTCCCTGCTGATGAAGAACATCCCCCACAGCATGATGCTGCCATCACCTTGCTTCACTGTGGGGATGGTGTTCTCGGGGTGATGAAAGGTGTTGGGTTTGCGCCCATTTTAGACTCATCTGACCAAAGTGCCTTCTTCCATATAATTCGGGAGTCTCCCACATGCCTTTTGGCGAACACCAAATGTGTTTGCTAATTATTTTCTTTAATAAGTAATGGCTTTTTTTCTGGCCACTCTTCCATAAATTCCAGTTCTGTGGAGTGTATAGCTTAAAGTGGTTCTATGGACAGATACTCCAATCTCCACTGTGGAGCTTTGCAGTTCTTTCAGGGTTATCTGATTAATGCCCTCCTTGCCTGGTCCATGAGTTTTGGTGGGCGGCCCTCTCTTGGCAGGTATGTTGTAATGCCATATTCTTTCATTTTTTTAATAATGGTGTTCTGTGGGATGTTCAAAGTTTTGGATATTTTTTTATAACCCAGCCCTGAACTGTACAACACAGTATTACTACACCTGATATAGACAACATTACTACACCTGATATAGACAACATTACTTCACCTGATATAGACAACACCATTACTACACCTGATATATTTTTATTTATTTTTATTTAGTTTATACTTTATTATTGACTGTATGTTTGTTTTACTCCATGTGTAACTCTGTGTTGTTGCATCTGTCGAACTGCTTTGCTTTATCTTGGCCAGGTCGCAATTGTAAATGAGAACTTGTTCTCAACTTGACTACCTGGTTAAATAAAGGTAAAATAAAAATAAAAATAAATAAATAAATATAGACAACATTACACACCTGATATAGACAACATTACTACACCTGATATAGACAACATTACTACACCTGAAATAGACAACAGCATTACTACACCTGATATAGATAACATTACTACACCTGATATAGACAACAGCATTACTACACCTGATATAGACAACATTACTACACCTGATATAGACAACATTACTACACCTGAAATAGACAACAGCATTACTACACCTGATATAGATAACATTACTACACCTGATATAGACAACAGCATTACTACACCTGATATAGACAACATTACTACACCTGATATAGACAACATTACTACACCTGATATAGACAACACCATTACTACACCTGATATAGACAACACCATTACTACACCTGATATAGACTACATTACTACACCTGATATAGACAACACCATTACTACACCTGATATAGACAACACAACGTGACTACACCTGATATAGACAACAGCATTACTACACCTGATATAGACAACATTACTACACCTGATATAGACAACAACATTACTACACCTGATATAGACAACATTACTACACCTGATATAGACAACAACATTACTACACCTGATATAGACAACATTACTACACCTGATATAGACAACACCATTACTACACCTGATATAGACAACACCATTACTACAACAGTTATAGACAACACCATTACTACACCTATTATAGACAACATTACTACACCTGATATAGACAACATTACTACACCTGATATAGACAACATTACTACACCTGATATAGACAACAACATTACTACACCTGATATAGACAACATTACAAACCTGATATAGACAACATTACTACACCTGATAGAGACAACATCATTACTACACCTGATATAGACAACATTACTACACCTGATGTAGACAACATTACTACACCTGATATAGACAACATTACTACAGCTGATATAGACAACATCACTACACCTGATATAGACAACACAACACTACTAAACATGATATAGACAACATTACTATACCTGATATAGACGACATTACTACACCTGTTATAGACAACACAACATTACTACACCGGATGTAGACAACATTACTACACCTGATATAGACAACATTACTACACCTGATATAGACAACATTACTACACCTGATATAGACAACACCATTACTACACCTGATATAGACAACACTACTACACCTGATATAGACACCATTACTACACGTGATATAGACAACATTACTACACCTGATATAGACAACACAACGTTACTACACCTGATGTAGACAACATTACTACACCTGATATAGACAACAACATTACTACACCTGATATAGACAACACCATTACTACACCTGATATAGACAACACAACATTACTACACCTGATGTAGACAACATTACTACACCTGATATAGACAACAACATTACTACACCTGATATAGACACAATTACTACACCTGATATAGACAACAGCATTACTACACCTGATATAGACAGCATTACTACACCTGATATAGACAACATTACTACACCTGATATAGACAACACAACATTACTACACCTGATATAGACAACACAACATTACTACACCTGATATAGACACCATTACTACACCTAATATAGACAACATTACTACACCTGATATAGACAGCATTACTACACCTGATATAGACAGCATTACTACACCTGATATAGACAACATTACTACACCTGATATAGACAACACAACATTACTACACCTGATATAGACAACACAACATTACTACACCTGATATAGACAACACCATTACTACACCTGATATAGACAACACCATTACTACAACAGTTATAGACAACACCATTACTACACCTATTATAGACAACATTACTACACCTGATATAGACAACATTACTACACCTGATATAGACAACATTACTACACCTGATATAGACAACAACATTACTACACCTGATATAGACAACATTACAAACCTGATATAGACAACATTACTACACCTGATAGAGACAACATCATTACTACACCTGATATAGACAACATTACTACACCTGATGTAGACAACATTACTACACCTGATATAGACAACATTACTACAGCTGATATAGACAACATCACTACACCTGATATAGACAACACAACACTACTAAACATGATATAGACAACATTACTATACCTGATATAGACGACATTACTACACCTGTTATAGACAACACAACATTACTACACCGGATGTAGACAACATTACTACACCTGATATAGACAACATTACTACACCTGATATAGACAACACCATTACTACACCTGATATAGACAACACTACTACACCTGATATAGACACCATTACTACACGTGATATAGACAACATTACTACACCTGATATAGACAACACAACATTACTACACCTGATGTAGACAACATTACTACACCTGATATAGACAACAACATTACTACACCTGATATAGACAACACCATTACTACACCTGATATAGACAACACAACATTACTACACCTGATGTAGACAACATTACTACACCTGATATAGACAACAACATTACTACACCTGATATAGACACAATTACTACACCTGATATAGACAACAGCATTACTACACCTGATATAGACAGCATTACTACACCTGATATAGACAACATTACTACACCTGATATAGACAACACAACATTACTACACCTGATATAGACAACACAACATTACTACACCTGATATAGACACCATTACTACACCTAATATAGACAACATTACTACACCTGATATAGACAACATTTCTACACCTGATATACACAACATTACTACACCTGATATAGACAACACAACATTACTACACCGGATGTAGACAACATTACTACACCTGATATAGACAACATTACTACACCTGATATAGACAACATTACTACACCTGATATAGACAACACCATTACTACACCTGATATAGACAACATTACTACACCTGATATAGACACCATTACTACACGTGATATAGACAACATTACTACACCTGATATAGACAACACAACATTACTACACCTGATGTAGACAACATTACTACACCTGATATAGACAACAACATTACTACACCTGATATAGACAACACCATTACTACACCTGATATAGACAACACAACATTACTACACCTGATGTAGACAACATTACTACACCTGATATAGACAACAACATTACTACACCTGATATAGACACAATTACTACACCTGATATAGACAACAGCATTACTACACCTGATATAGACAGCATTACTACACCTGATATAGACAACATTACTACACCTGATATAGACAACACAACATTACTACACCTGATATAGACAACACAACATTACTACACCTGATATAGACACCATTACTACACCTAATATAGACAACATTACTACACCTGATATAGACAACATTTCTACACCTGATATACACAACATTACTACACCTGATATAGACAACATTATTACTACACCTGATATAGACAACACAACATTACTACACCTGATATAGACAACATTTCTACACCTGATATAGACAACACAACATTACTACACCTGATATAGACAACACAACATTACTACACCTGATATAGACACCATTACTACACCTAATATAGACAACATTACTACACCTGATATAGACAACATTTCTACACCTGATATACACAACATTACTACACCTGATATAGACAACACAACATTACTACACCGGATGTAGACAACATTACTACACCTGATATAGACAACATTACTACACCTGATATAGACAACATTACTACACCTGATATAGACAACACCATTACTACACCTGATATAGACAACATTACTACACCTGATATAGACACCATTACTACACGTGATATAGACAACATTACTACACCTGATATAGACAACACAACATTACTACACCTGATGTAGACAACATTACTACACCTGATATAGACAACAACATTACTACACCTGATATAGACAACACCATTACTACACCTGATATAGACAACACAACATTACTACACCTGATGTAGACAACATTACTACACCTGATATAGACAACAACATTACTACACCTGATATAGACACAATTACTACACCTGATATAGACAACAGCATTACTACACCTGATATAGACAGCATTACTACACCTGATATAGACAACATTACTACACCTGATATAGACAACACAACATTACTACACCTGATATAGACAACACAACATTACTACACCTGATATAGACACCATTACTACACCTAATATAGACAACATTACTACACCTGATATAGACAACATTTCTACACCTGATATACACAACATTACTACACCTGATATAGACAACATTATTACTACACCTGATATAGACAACACAACATTACTACACCTGATATAGACAACATTTCTACACCTGATATAGACAACATTACTACACCTGATATAGACAACATTACTACACCTGATATACACAACATTATTACTACACCTGATATAGACAACACAACATTACTACACCTGATATAGACAACATTACTACACCTGATATAGACAACATTACTACACCTGATATAGACAACATTACTACACCTGATATAGACAACATTACTACACCTGATATAGACAACATTACTACACCTGATATAGACACCATTACTACACCTGATATAGACAACATTACTACACCTGATATAGACAACATTACTACACCTGATATAGACAACATTACTACACCTTATATAGACAACATTACTACACCTGATATAGACAACATTACTACACCTGATATAGACAACATTTCTACACCTGATATAGACAACATTTCTACACCTGATATAGACAACATTACTACACCTGATATAGACAACATTACTACACCTGATATAGACAACATCACTACACCTGATATAGACAACATTACTACACTTGATATAGACAACATTACTACACCTGATATAGACAACATTATTACACCTGATATAGACAACATTACTTCACCTGTTATAGACAACATTTCTACACCTGCAATAGACAACATTACTACACCTGATATACACAACATTATTACTACACCTGATATAGACAACATTACTACACCTGATATAGACAACATTATTACTACACCTGATATAGACAACATTACTACACCTGATATACACAACATTATTACTACACCTGATATAGACAACACAACATTACTACACCTGATATAGACAACATTACTACACCTGATATAGACAACATTACTACACCTGGTATAGACAAAATTACTACACATGATTTAGACAACATTACTACACCTGATATAGACAACATTACTACACCTATATAGACAACATTACTACACCTGATATAGACAACATCACTACACCTGATATAGACAACATTACTACACCTGATATAGACAACATTACTACACCTGATATAGACAACATTATTACACCTGATATAGACAACATTACTTCACCTGATATAGACAACATTACTACACCTGATATAGACAACATTATTACTACACCTGATATAGACAACATTATTACTACACATGATATAGACAACATTACTACACCTGCTATAGACAACATTATTACTACACCTGATATAGACAACATTATTACACCTGATATAGACAACATTACTTCACCTGTTATAGACAACATTTCTACACCTGCAATAGACAACATTACTACACCTGATATACACAACATTATTACTACACCTGATATAGACAACATTACTACACCTGATATAGACAACATTATTACTACACCTGATATAGACAACATTACTACACCTGATATACACAACATTATTACTACACCTGATATAGACAACACAACATTACTACACCTGATATAGACAACATTACTACACCTGATATAGACAACATTACTACACCTGGTATAGACAAAATTACTACACATGATTTAGACAACATTACTACACCTGATATAGACAACATTACTACACCTATATAGACAACATTACTACACCTGATATAGACAACATCACTACACCTGATATAGACAACATTACTACACCTGATATAGACAACATTACTACACCTGATATAGACAACATTATTACACCTGATATAGACAACATTACTTCACCTGATATAGACAACATTACTACACCTGATATAGACAACATTATTACTACACCTGATATAGACAACATTATTACTACACATGATATAGACAACATTACTACACCTGCTATAGACAACATTATTACTACACCTGATATAGACAACATTACTACACCTGATATAGACAACATTACTACACCTGATATAGACAACATTACTACACCTGATACAGAGAGAAACACTACTACAGCTGTTACAGTCTACAATTATTTTAATGTGCTGTCTGACATATTCAGAAAAATGTTTGGTTTCTTCTGATAAAAACGTTTAGTATGGCCTAGTGATTGCATCTACTCAGAAACAATACTAGGTAATAATCTCCCGCCTCCATTTTAAGGTCTAGCATCTAAAATGGATCCCAGCCACCTGCTGTTTCTGATTTCCAAAACAGTTATCCATTCTCCTCTCCTTCTCACCTCTCTCTCTCTCTCTCTCTCTCTCTCTCCTTCTGACCCCTCTCTCTCTCTCCTTTTCACTCCTCTCTTTCTCTCCTTCTCACCCCTCTCTCTCCTCCTCACCCCCCCTCTCTCTCTCTCCTTCAGACCCCTCTCTCTCTCTCCTTTTCACACTCTCTCTCCTTCTCACCCCTCCTCTCTCTCTCTCTCTCTCTCTCTCTCCTTCTGACCCCATCTCTCTCTCTCACCTTTTCACCCCTCTCTCTCTCCTTCTCACCCCTCTCTCTCTCTCTCTCTCTCTCTCTCTCTCCTTCTCACCCCTCTCTCTCTCTCTCTCTCTCCTTCTGACCCCTCTCTCTCTCTCTCTCTCTCTCTCTCTCTCTCTCCTTCTGACCCCTCTCTCTCTCTCTCTGTCTCTCTCTCTCTGCCTCTCTCTGTCTCTCTCTCTGTCTCTCTCTCTCTCTCTCTCGCTCTCCCTTTCTCTCTCTCTCTCTCTCTCTGTGTCTCTCTCTGTCTTTCTCTCTCTCTGTCTCTCTCTCTCTCTCTCTCCTTCTCACCCCTCTCTCTCTCTTTCTCTCACTCCTTCTGACCCCCCCCCTCTCTCTCTCTCTCTCTCTCTCTGTCTCAGCAACATAAATTACCTGTTTAATCTCCTAAACAGAGCAAAAAGACCCAGAAAGACTGGATCTAGGAGCATTATGATCCGTTCAGTACCCATTCCACTAATGAATGTCATTAGTATGAGTTAGTCACTAAACCTCTCTGATTGAAATATGTTAGACCTACGTGAGCTAGAAAAATATAACTAAAATTACTACTTCATTAGCATAACTATAACTGTACGTCATAAAAAAATCATATTAAAAAACTGACCCCCCCCCTCCCTCCCCCCTTAAATTGCCATCATAGTTTCTTTACGAGGTAATAGAATAATAGCATCTAGTCTTTACCCTCCAGTGCATGTTAAACTCAGTCATCAGCTTCGACTCTATAAACTCCCATTCAGACACGTTGGCTTTAATGGAGGAACAGTATTCGGTCTACTATGACAAGATGGTCTTTGTGTTCACTGGGAAATCTATCGGTAAGAACCGATGCCTAATTCATTGAATTGCCTTTGAGACATTCACAATTTATACTCAAATAAAATGTATAAATCTTGACACATCATAAGCTATTTGACTTACTGTCTCAAGCAAAATGTACTCGTACAATATTCTGAGAGAGAGTGAGAGAGGGAGAGAGGGAGAGAGAGAGAGAGAGGGAGAGAGGGAGAGAGAGAGAGAGAGGGAGAGAGAGAGAGAGAGAGAGAGACAGAGAGAGAGAGAGAGAGAGAGAGAGAGAGAGAGAGAGAGAGAGAGAGAGAGAGGGAAAAGGGCATGTGTAGCACCCAAATTCAAGGCTTTAACGTAATTCCCGAATAGGTCAGGGTAGGATGGATTGGTTAGGGCATCTAAAGAACGCCAATAAATTAATGATAAATGATTTAACCCTGATTAGAAATATCGCAATTTTTCACTGCTGTCACTGGAATAAAGGCATCATCAGCAACAGCGGACTAGTTACTGGCTTCCTCATAATGGAGCCTTCAGCACCAGACTCAGACCCCACAGCTCTCCATTCATCAAGCTGAATGAAGGAGAGCCTACGTGACAGTATCAGAAAGGATTCGATGGGGGAAAGTGCTTTTCAGGTAGCCAGGCAAACATTTGAAGTAATTTATCCACAACTCAAGTACTTCGTTTTTTTTTTTCTCCCTTGCTTCCTCTCATTATTTATTTATTTCATCTCTTTAATTATATATATATATATCATTAATTTGTCCAGAGTATACTGTGTTATTCTCTTTTGTTGGAACTTAGTATCCCTACTGATATACCATGAGGACTGGGAACACATCCCTGCTGATATACCATGGCCCGTTGTAGTAGACCATGACATTAATTAATTGTATAAGCCTACCAGCCAGTCAGCCAGTCAGTCATCCAGCCTGCCAGCCAGCCAGCAAGTCAGCCAGCCAGTCAGTCAGTCATCCAGCCTGCGAGCCTGTCATTCAGCCAGTCAGCCAGCCAGCCAGCCAGCCAGCCAGTTATTCAGCCTGTCAGCCAGTCAGTCAGCCTGTCAGCCAGTCAGTCAGCCTGTCAGCCAGTCAGTCAGCCAGTCAGCCAGTCAGTCAGCCAGTCAGCCAGTCATTCAGTCATTCAGCCTGTCAGCCAGTCAGTCCGCCAGTCAGTCAGTCAGTCAGTGACCCAGCCAGTCAGCCAGCCAGCCAGTAATTCAGCCAGTCATCCAGTCAGTCATCCAGTCATCCAGTCAGCCAGCCAGTCAGCCAGCCAGCCAGTTATTCAGCCTGTCAGCCAGTCAGTCCACCAGTCAGCCAGACAGTCAGTCAGCCAGTCAGCCAGTCAGTCAGCCAGTCATTCAGCCTGTCATTCAGCCTGTCAGTCAGCCAGTCATTCAGCCAGTCAGTCAGCCAGTCATTCAGCCAGTCAGCCAGTCAGCCAGTCAGCCAGCCAGCCAGTTATTCAGCCTGTCAGCCAGTCAGTCAGCCTGTCAGCCAGTCAGTCAGCCTGTCAGCCAGTCAGTCAGCCAGTCAGATAGTCAGTCAGCCAGTCAGCCAGTCATTCAGTCATTCAGCCTGTCAGCCAGTCAGTCCGCCAGTCAGTCAGTCAGTCAGTGACCCAGCCAGTCAGCCAGCCAGCCAGTAATTCAGCCAGTCATCCAGTCAGTCACCCAGTCATCCAGTCAGCCAGCCAGTCAGCCAGCCAGCCAGTTATTCAGCCTGTCAGCCAGTCAGTCCACCAGTCAGCCAGACAGTCACTCAGCCAGTCAGCCAGTCAGTCAGCCAGTCATTCAGCCTGTCATTCAGCCTGTCAGTCAGCCAGTCATTCAGCCAGTCAGTCAGCCAGTCATTCAGCCAGTCAGCCAGTCAGTCAGCCAGCCAGCCAGTTATTCAGCATATCAGCCAGTCAGTCAACCAGTCAGTCAGCCAGTCAGCCAGTCAGTCAGCCAGTCAGCCAGTTAGCCAGTCATTCAGCCTGTCAGTCAGTCAGCCAGCCAGCCATTCAGCAGTAGTGGTCAGTCATCCAGCCATTCAGCAGCAGTGGCCAGTCATTCAGCCATTCAGCAACAGTGGTCAGTCTGTAGCAGGGAACAGGCTCAGCTCCAACTCACCACAGCTCTCCTTTCCTATTAAGACTCAGCATGTCTCCTGACTCCTTCAACGACTATTCTGTTTATTGATTAATGACCCTCATTTATTACTGAGAGAAGGGCCCTTCCGCCATTTAAATGTACAATTAATCAATATTTCCATCAAATTATGAAGAGGAGGAGAGGTGGTGTTGGGGCTTAGCTGCCTGTCACTGGTAACGTAAGTAGGTAGGAGACCAAGTGTGTGTGTTCCCAAGGCTCTTAGTAGCTTACTGACGAGGGTTACGGGTCTACAGGGAACTGCTTTAACTGACGAGGGTTCGAGGTCTACAGGGAGCTGCTCTTGTTGACGAGGGTTAGGGGTCTACAGGGAGCTGCTATAACTGACGAGGGTTAGGGGTCTACAGGAAGCTGCTCTAACTGACGAGGGTTCGAGGTCTACAGGGAGCTGCTCTTGTTGACGAGGGTTAGGGGTCTACAGGGAGCTGCTCTAACTGATGATGACTAGAGGTCTACAGGGAGCTGCTCTTACTGACGAGGGTTCGAGGTCTACAGGGAGCTGCTCTTGTTGACGAGGGTTAGGGGTCTACAGGGAGCTGCTCTAACTGATGATGACTAGAGGTCTACAGGGAGCTGCTCTAACTGATGAGGACAAGAGGGAGCTGCTCTAACTGATGAGGACTAGAGGGAGCTGCTCTAACTGAGGAGGACAAGAGGGAGCTGCTCTAACTGAGGAGGGTTAGTTGTCTACAGGGAGCTACTCTAACTGATGATAACTAGAGGTCTACAGGGAGCTGCTCTAACTGATGAGGACAAGAGGGAGCAGCTCTAACTGATGAGGACTAGAGGGAGCTGCTCTAACTGAGGAGGGCTAGAGGGAGCTGCTCTAACAGAGGAGGGTTAGGTATCTACAGGGAGCTGGTCTAACTGAGGAGGACTAGAGGGAGCTGCTCTAACTGAGGAGGGTTAGGGGTTTACAGGGAGCTGCTCTAACTGACGAGGGTTAGGGGTCTACAGGGTGCTGCTCTAACTGACGAGGACTAGAGGTCTACAGGGAGCTGCTCTTACTGATGAGGGTTAGGAGTCTACATGGAGCTGCTCTAACTGACGAGGGTTAGGAGTCTACAGGGAGCTGCTCTAACTGACGAGGGTTAGGGGTCTACAGGGAGCTGCTCTAACTGACGAGGCTTAGGGGTTTACAGGGTGCTGCTCTAACTGACGAGGACTAGAGGTCTACAGGGAGCAGCTCTTACTGATGAGGGTTAGAGATCTACAGGGAGCTGCTCTAACTGATGATGACTAGAGGTCCACAGGGAACTGCTCTAACTGACGAGTGTTAGGAGTCTACAGGGAGCTGCTCTAACTGACGAGGACTAGAGGTCTACAGGGAGCTGCTCTAACTGACGAGGGTTAGGGGTCTACAGGGAGCTGCTCTAACGGACGAGGTCTACAGGGAGCTGCTCTAACTGGCGAGGGTTAAGAGTCTACAGGGAGCTGCTCTAACTGACGAGGGTTAGGGGTCTACAGGGAGCTGCTCTAACTGACGAGGGTTAGAGTTCTACAGGGAGCTGCTCTAACTTACGAGGGTTAGGGGTCTACAGGGAGCTGCTCTAACTGATGAGGGTTATGGGTCTACAGGGAGCTGCTCTAACTGACGAGGGTTCGAGGTCTACAGGGAGCTGCTCTTGTTGACGAGGGTTAGGGGTCTACAGGGAACTGCTCTAACTGATGATTACTAGAGGTCTACAGGGAGCTGCTCTTACTGACGAGGGTTCGAGGTCTACAGGGAGCTGCTCTAACTGATGATGACTAGAGGTCTACAGGGAGCTGCTCTAACTGATGAGGACAAGAGGGAGCTGCTCTAACTGATGAGGACTAGAGGGGGCTGCTCTAACTGAGGAGGTTTAGAGGGAGCTGCTCTAACAGAGGAGGGTTAGGTGTCTACAGGGAGCTGCTCTAACTGACGAGGGTTAGGGGTCTACAGGGAGCTTCTCTAACTGGCGAGGGTTAGGGGTCTACAGGGTGCTGCTCTAACTGACGAGGACTAGAGGTCTACAGGGAGCTGCTCTTACTGATGAGGGTTAGGAGTCTACAGGGAGCTGCTCTAACTGACGAGGGTTAGGAGTCTACAGGGAGCTGCTCTAACTGACGAGGGTTAGGGGTCTAAAGGGAGCTGCTCTAACTGACGAGGCTTAGGGGTTTACAGGGTGCTGCTCTAACTGACGAGGACTAGAGGTCTACAGGGAGCAGCTCTTACTGATGAGGGTTAGAGATCTACAGGGAGCTGCTCTAACTGATGATGACTAGAGGTCCACAGGGAACTGCTCTAACTGACGAGTGTTAGGAGTCTACAGGGAGCTGCTCTAACTGACGAGGACTAGAGGTCTACAGGGAGCTGCTCTAACTGACGAGGGTTAGGGGTCTACAGGGAGCTGCTCTAACGGACGAGGTCTACAGGGAGCTGCTCTAACTGGCGAGGGTTAAGAGTCTACAGGGAGCTGCTCTAACTGACGAGGGTTAGGGGTCTACAGGGAGCTGCTCTAACTGACGAGGGTTAGAGTTCTACAGGGAGCTGCTCTAACTGACGAGGGTTATGGGTCTACAGGGAGCTGCTCTAACTGACGAGGGTTCGAGGTCTACAGGGAGCTGCTCTTGTTGACGAGGGTTAGGGGTCTACAGGGAACTGCTCTAACTGATGATTACTAGAGGTCTACAGGGAGCTGCTCTTACTGACGAGGGTTCGAGGTCTACAGGGAGCTGCTCTAACTGATGATGACTAGAGGTCTACAGGGAGCTGCTCTAACTGATGAGGACAAGAGGGAGCTGCTCTAACTGATGAGGACTAGAGGGAGCTGCTCTAACTGAGGAGGTTTAGAGGGAGTTGCTCTAACAGAGGAGGGTTAGGTGTCTACAGGGAGCTGCTCTAACTGACGAGGGTTTGGGGTCTACAGGGAGCTTCTCTAACTGGCGAGGGTTAGGGGTTTACAGGGAGCTGCTCTAACTGACGAGGGTTAAGAGTCTACAGGGAGCTGCTCTAACTGACGAGGGTTAGGAGTCTACAGGGAGCTGCTCTAACTGACGAGGACTAGAGGTCTTCAGGGAGCTGCTCTAACTGATGAGGACTAGAGGGTGCTGCTCTAACTGAGGAGGACTAGAGGGAGCTGCTCTAACTGAGGAGGGTTAGGTGTCTACAGGGAGCTGCTCTAATTGAGGAGGGTTAGAGGTCTACAGGGAGCTGCTCTAACTGACGAGGGTTAGGGGTCTTCAGCGAGCTGCTGTAACTGACAAGGGTTAGGGGTTTACAGGGAGCTGCTCTAACTGACGAGGGTTAGGGGTCTACAGGGAGCTGCTCTAACTGACGAGGACTAGAGGTCTACAGGGACCTGCTCTTAATGACGAGGGTTAGGAGTCTACAGGGAGCTGCTCTACCTGATGATGACTAGAAGTCTACAGGGAGCTGCTCTAACTGACGAGGGTTAGGGGTCTACAGGGAGCTGCTCTTACTGACAGGGACTAGAGGATTATACAGGGAGCTGCTCTAACTGACGAGGGTTAGGGGTCTACAGGGAGCTGCTCTAACTGACGAGGGTTAGGGGTCTACAGGGAGCTGCTCTAACTGACGAGAATTAGAGTTCTACAGGGAGCTGCTCTAACTGGCGAGGGTTAGAGGTCTACAGGGAGCTGCTCTAACTGACGAGGTCTAAAGGGAGCTGCTCTAACTGACGAGGGTTAGGGGTCTTTAGCGAGCTGCTCTAACTGACGAGGGTTAGGGGTTTACAGGGAGCTGCTCTAACTGACCAGGGTTAGGGGTCTACAGGGAGCTGCTCTAACTGAAGAGGACTAGATGGAGCTGCTCTAACTGAGGAGGGTTAGGTGTCTACAGGGAGCTGCTCTAATTGAGGAGGGTTAGAGGTCTACAGGGAGCTGCTCTAACTGACGAGGGTTAGGGGTCTTCAGCGAGCTGCTCTAACTGACAAGGGTTAGGGGTTTACAGGGAGCTGCTCTAACTGACGAGGGTTAGGGGTCTACAGGGAGGTGCTCTAACTGACGAGGACTAGAGGTGTACAGGGAGCTGCTCTTACTGACGAGGATTAGGAGTCTACAGGGAGCTGCTCTACCTGATGATGACTAGAGGTCTACAGGGAGCTGCTCTTACTGACGAGGACTAGAGGATTTTACAGGGAGCTGCTCTAACTGACGAGGGTTAGGGGTCTACAGGGAGCTGCTCTAACTGAGGAGGGTTAGGTGTCTACAGGGAGCTGCTCTAACTGACGAGTGTTAGGTGTTTACAGGGAGCTGCTCTAACTGACGAGGGTTAGGGGTCTACAGGGAGCTGCTCTAAATGACGAGGACTAGAGGTCTACAGGGAGCTGCTCTAACTGATGAGGGTTAGAGGTTTACAGGGAGCTGCTCTAACTGGCGAGGGTTAGGGGTCTACAGGGAGCTGTTCTAACTGACTAGGATTAAGAGTCTACAGGGAGCTGTTTTAACTGACGAGAGATAGGAGTCTACATTGAGCTGCTCTTCCTGACGAGGGTTAGGGGTCTACAGGGAGCTGCTCTAACTGACGAGGGTTAGGGGTCTACAGGGAGCTGCTCTAACTGACGAGGGTTAGGGGTCTACAGGGAGCTGCTCTTACTGACGAGGGTTAGGAGTCTACAGGGAGCTGCTCTACCTGATGATGACTAGAGGTCTACAGGGACCTGCTCTTACTGACGAGGACTAGAGGATTATACAGGGAGTTGCTCTAACTGACGAGGGTTAGGGGTCTACAGGGACCTGCTCTTACTGACGAGGACTAGAGGATTATACAGGGAGTTGCTCTAACTGACGAGGGTTAGGGGTCTACAGGGAGCTGCTCTAACTGACGAGGGTTAGGGGTCTACAGGGAGCTGCTCTAACTGACGAGAGTTAGAGGTCTACAGGGAGCTGCTCTAACTGACGAGGGTTAGGGGTCTACAGGGAGCTGCTCTAACTGACGAGGGTTAGGGGTCTTCAGCGAGCTGCTCTAACTGACGAGGGTTAGGGGTTTATAGGGAGCTGCTCTAATTGACCAGGGTTAGGGGTCTACAGGGAGCTGCTCTAACTGATGAGGAATAGAGGTCTACAGGGAGCTGCTCTTACTGACGAGGGTTAGGAGTCTACAGGGAGCTGCTCTAACTTACGAGGACTAGAGGTCTACTCTGAGCAGCTTTTACTGATTAGGGTTAGACATCTACAGGGAGCTGCTCTAACTGATGAGGACTAGAGGGAGCTGCTCTAACTGATGAGGACTAGAGGGAGCTGCTCTAACTGAGGAGGACTAGAGGGAGCTGCTCTAACTGAGGAGGGTTAGGTGTCTACAGGGAGCTGCTCTAACTGATGAGGTCTACAGGGAGCTGCTCTAACTGAGGAGGACTATAGGGAGCTGCTCTAACTGAGGAGGGTTAGGTGTCTACAGGGAACTACTCTAACTGACGAGGTCTACAGGGAGCTGCTCTAACTGACGAGGGTTAGAGGTCTACAGGGAGCTGCTCTAACTGACGAAGGTTTGAGGTCTACAGGGAGCTGCTCTAACTGACGAGGGTTAAGGGTCTACAGGGAGCTGCTCTTACTGATGAGGGTTAGGGGTCTACAGGGAGCTGCTCTAACTGAGGAGGGTTAGAGGTCTACAGGGAGCTGCTCTAACTGACGAGGGTTAGGGGTCTTCAGCGAGCTGCTATAACTGACGAGGGTTAGGGGTCTACAGGGAGCTGCTCTAACTGACGAGTACTAGAGGTCTACAGGGAGCTGCTCTTACTGACGAGGGTTAGAAGTCTACAGGGAGCTGCTCTAACTGACGAGGGTTAGGGGTCTACAGGGAGCTGCTCTAACTGATGAGGACTAGAGGTCTACAGGGAGCTGCTCTAACTGATGAGGACTAGAGGGTGCTGCTCTAACTGAGGAGGACTAGAGGGAGCTGCTCTAACTGAGGAGGGTTAGGTGTCTACAGGGAGCTGCTCTAATTGAGGAGGGTTAGAGGTCTACAGGGAGCTGCTCTAACTGACGAGGGTTAGGGGTCTTCAGCGAGCTGCTCTAACTGACAAGGGTTAGGGGTTTACAGGGAGCTGCTCTAACTGACGAGGGTTAGGGGTCTACAGGGAGCTGCTCTAACTGACGAGGACTAGAGGTCTACAGGGACCTGCTCTTAATGACGAGGGTTAGGAGTCTACAGGGAGCTGCTCTACCTGATGATGACTAGAAGTCTACAGGGAGCTGCTCTAACTGACGAGGGTTAGGGGTCTACAGGGAGCTGCTCTTACTGACAGGGACTAGAGGATTATACAGGGAGCTGCTCTAACTGACGAGGGTTAGGGGTCTACATGGAGCTGCTCTAACTGACGAGGGTTAGGGGTCTACAGGGAGCTGCTCTAACTGACGAGAGTTAGAGTTCTACAGGGAGCTGCTCTAACTGGCGAGGGTTAGAGGTCTACAGGGAGCTGCTCTAACTGACGAGGTCTAAAGGGAGCTGCTCTAACTGACGAGGGTTAGGGGTCTTTAGCGAGCTGCTCTAACTGACGAGGGTTAGGGGTTTACAGGGAGCTGCTCTAACTGACCAGGGTTAGGGGTCTACAGGGAGCTGCTCTAACTGATGAGGACTAGATGGAGCTGCTCTAACTGAGGAGGGTTAGGTGTCTACAGGGAGCTGCTCTAACTGAGGAGGGTTAGGTGTCTACAGGGAGCTGCTCTAACTGACAAGGGTTAGGGGTCTACAGGGAGCTGCTCTAACTGATGAGGACTAGATGGAGCTGCTCTAACTGAGGAGGGTTAGGTGTCTACAGGGAGCTGCTCTAACTGAGGAGGGTTAGGTGTCTACAGGGAGCTGCTCTAACTGACAAGGGTTAGGGGTTTACAGGGAGCTGCTCTAACTGACGAGGGTTAGGGGTCTACAGGGAGGTTCTCTAACTGACGAGGACTAGAGGTGTACAGGGAGCTGCTCTTACTGACGAGGATTAGGAGTCTACAGGGAGCTGCTCTACCTGATGATGACTAGAGGTCTACAGGGAGCTGCTCTTACTGACGAGGACTAGAGGATTATACAGGGAGCTGCTCTAACTGACGAGGGTTAGGGGTCTACAGGGAGCTGCTCTGAGGAGGGTTAGGTGTCTACAGGGAGCTGCTCTAACTGACGAGTGTTAGGTGTTTACAGGGAGCTGCTCTAACTGACGAGGGTTAGGGGTCTACAGGGAGCTGCTCTAAATGACGAGGACTAGAGGTCTACAGGGAGCTGCTCTAACTGATGAGGGTTAGAGGTTTACAGGGAGCTGCTCTAACTGGCGAGGGTTAGGGGTCTACAGGGAGCTGTTCTAACTGACGAGGATTAAGAGTCTACAGGGAGCTGTTTTAACTGACGAGAGATAGGAGTCTACATTGAGCTGCTCTTCCTGACGAGGGTTAGGGGTCTACAGGGAGCTGCTCTAACTGACAAGGGATAGGAGTCTACAGGGAGCTGCTCTAACTGATGAGGACTAGAGGTCTACAGGGAGCTGCTCTTACTGACGAGGGTTAGGAGTCTACAGGGAGCTGCTCTACCTGATGATGACTAGAGGTCTACAGGGACCTGCTCTTACTGACGAGGACTAGAGGATTATACAGGGAGCTGCTCTAACTGACGAGGGTTAGGGGTCTACAGGGAGCTGCTCTAACTGACGAGAGTTAGAGGTCTACAGGGAGCTGCTCTAACTGACGAGGTTTAGGGGTCTACAGGGAGCTGCACTAACTGACGAGGGTTAGGGGTCTTCAGCGAGCTGCTCTAACTGACGAGGGTTAGGGGTTTATAGGGAGCTGCTCTAACTGACCAGGGTTATGGGTCTACAGGGAGCTGCTCTAACTGACGAGGGTTCGAGGTCTACAGGGAGCTGCTCTAATTGACCAGGGTTAGGGGTCTACAGGGAGCTGCTCTAACTGATGAGGAATAGAGGTCTACAGGGAGCTGCTCTTACTGACGAGGGTTAGGAGTCTACAGGGAGCTGCTCTAACTTACGAGGACTAGAGGTCTACTCTGAGCAGCTTTTACTGATGAGGGTTAGACATCTACAGGGAGCTGCTCTAACTGATGAGGACTAGAGGGAGCTGCTCTAACTGATGAGGACTAGAGGGAGCTGCTCTAACTGAGGAGGACTAGAGGGAGCTGCTCTAACTGAGGAGGGTTAGGTGTCTACAGGGAGCTGCTCTAACTGATGAGGTCTACAGGGAGCTGCTCTAACTGAGGAGGGTTAGGTGTCTACAGGGAGCTACTCTAACTGACGAGGTCTACAGGGAGCTGCTCTAACTGACGAGGGTTAGAGGTCTACAGGGAGCTGCTCTAACTGACGAAGGTTTGAGGTCTACAGGGAGCTGCTCTAACTGACGAGGGTTAAGGGTCTACAGGGAGCTGCTCTTACTGATGAGGGTTAGAGGTCTACAGGGAGCTGCTCTAATTGACCAGGGTTAGGGGTCTACAGGGAGCTGCTCTAACTGATGAGGAATAGAGGTCTACAGGGAGCTGCTCTTACTGACGAGGGTTAGGAGTCTACAGGGAGCTGCTCTAACTTACGAGGACTAGAGGTCTACTCTGAGCAGCTTTTACTGATGAGGGTTAGACATCTACAGGGAGCTGCTCTAACTGATGAGGACTAGAGGGAGCTGCTCTAACTGATGAGGACTAGAGGGAGCTGCTCTAACTGAGGAGGACTAGAGGGAGCTGCTCTTCCTGACGAGGGTTAGGGGTCTACAGGGAGCTGCTCTAACTGACAAGGGATAGGAGTCTACAGGGAGCTGCTCTAACTGATGAGGACTAGAGGTCTACAGGGAGCTGCTCTTACTGACGAGGGTTAGGAGTCTACAGGGAGCTGCTCTACCTGATGATGACTAGAGGTCTACAGGGACCTGCTCTTACTGACGAGGACTAGAGGATTATACAGGGAGCTGCTCTAACTGACGAGGGTTAGGGGTCTACAGGGAGCTGCTCTAACTGACGAGAGTTAGAGGTCTACAGGGAGCTGCTCTAACTGACGAGGTTTAGGGGTCTACAGGGAGCTGCACTAACTGACGAGGGTTAGGGGTCTTCAGCGAGCTGCTCTAACTGACGAGGGTTAGGGGTTTATAGGGAGCTGCTCTAACTGACCAGGGTTATGGGTCTACAGGGAGCTGCTCTAACTGACGAGGGTTCGAGGTCTACAGGGAGCTGCTCTAATTGACCAGGGTTAGGGGTCTACAGGGAGCTGCTCTAACTGATGAGGAATAGAGGTCTACAGGGAGCTGCTCTTACTGACGAGGGTTAGGAGTCTACAGGGAGCTGCTCTAACTTACGAGGACTAGAGGTCTACTCTGAGCAGCTTTTACTGATGAGGGTTAGACATCTACAGGGAGCTGCTCTAACTGATGAGGACTAGAGGGAGCTGCTCTAACTGATGAGGACTAGAGGGAGCTGCTCTAACTGAGGAGGACTAGAGGGAGCTGCTCTAACTGAGGAGGGTTAGGTGTCTACAGGGAGCTGCTCTAACTGATGAGGTCTACAGGGAGCTGCTCTAACTGAGGAGGGTTAGGTGTCTACAGGGAGCTACTCTAACTGACGAGGTCTACAGGGAGCTGCTCTAACTGACGAGGGTTAGAGGTCTACAGGGAGCTGCTCTAACTGACGAAGGTTTGAGGTCTACAGGGAGCTGCTCTAACTGACGAGGGTTAAGGGTCTACAGGGAGCTGCTCTTACTGATGAGGGTTAGAGGTCTACAGGGAGCTGCTCTAATTGACCAGGGTTAGGGGTCTACAGGGAGCTGCTCTAACTGATGAGGAATAGAGGTCTACAGGGAGCTGCTCTTACTGACGAGGGTTAGGAGTCTACAGGGAGCTGCTCTAACTTACGAGGACTAGAGGTCTACTCTGAGCAGCTTTTACTGATGAGGGTTAGACATCTACAGGGAGCTGCTCTAACTGATGAGGACTAGAGGGAGCTGCTCTAACTGATGAGGACTAGAGGGAGCTGCTCTAACTGAGGAGGACTAGAGGGAGCTGCTCTAACTGAGGAGGGTTAGGTGTCTACAGGGAGCTGCTCTAACTGATGAGGTCTACAGGGAGCTGCTCTAACTGAGGAGGGTTAGGTGTCTACAGGGAGCTACTCTAACTGACGAGGTCTACAGGGAGCTGCTCTAACTGACGAGGGTTAGAGGTCTACAGGGAGCTGCTCTAACTGACGAAGGTTTGAGGTCTACAGGGAGCTGCTCTAACTGACGAGGGTTAAGGGTCTACAGGGAGCTGCTCTTACTGATGAGGGTTAGAGGTCTACAGGGAGCTGCTCTAACTGAGGAGGGTTAGAGGTCTACAGGGAGCTGCTCTAACTGACGAGGGTTAGGGGTCTTCAGCGAGCTGCTATAACTGACGAGGGTTAGGGGTCTACAGGGAGCTGCTCTAACTGACGAGTACTAGAGGTCTACAGGGAGCTGCTCTTACTGACGAGGGTTAGAAGTCTACAGGGAGCTGCTCTAACTGACGAGGGTTAGGGGTCTACAGGGAGCTGCTCTAACTGACGAGGGTTAGAGGTCTACAGCGAGCTGCTCTAACTGACGAGGGTTAGGGGTCTTCAGCGAGCTGCTCTAACTGACGAGGGTTAGGGGTTTACTGGGAGCTGCTCTAACTGACCAGGGTTAGGGGTCTACAGGGAGCTGCTCTAACTGATGAGGACTAGAGGTCTACAGGGAGCTGCTCTTACTGACGATTGTTAGGAGTCTACAGGGAGCTGCTCTAACTGACGAGGGTTAGAGTTCTACAGGGAGCTGCTCTAACTGATGAGGACAAGAGGGGGCTGCTCTAACTGATGAGGACTAGAGGGAGCTGCTCTAACTGAGGAGGACTAGAGGGAGCTACTCTAACTGAGGAGGATTAGGTGTCTACAGGGACCTGCACTAACTGAGGAGGTCTACAGGGAGCTGCTCTAACTGAGGAGGACTAGAGGGAGCTGCTCTAACTGAGGAGGGTTAGGTGTCTACAGGGAGCTGCTCTAACTGACGAGGTCTACTTTGAGCTGCTCTAACTGACGAGGGTTAGAGGTCTACAGGGAGCTGCTCTAACTGACGAGGGTTAGAGGTCTACAGGGAGCTGCTCTAACTGAGGAGGACTAGAGGGAGCTGCTCTAACTGAGGAGGGTTAGGTGTCTACAGGGAGCTACTCTAACTGACGAGGTCTACAAGTACTTGGTCTAACTGACGACGGTTAGAGGTCTACAGGGAGCTGCTCTAACTGACAAAGGTTAGAGGTCTACAGGGAGCTGCTCTAACTGACAAGAATTAGGGGTCTTCAGCGAGCTGCTCTAACTGACGAGGGTTAGGAGTCTACAGGGAGCTGCTCTAACTTACGAGGACTAGAGGTCTACTCTGAGCAGCTTTTACTGATGAGGGTTAGACATCTACAGGGAGCTGCTCTAACTGATGAGGTCTACAGGGAGCTGCTCTAACTGAGGAGGGTTAGGTGTCTACAGGGAGCTACTCTAACTGACGAGGTCTACAGGGAGCTGCTCTAACTGACGAGGGTTAGAGGTCTACAGGGAGCTGCTCTAACTGACGAAGGTTTGAGGTCTACAGGGAGCTGCTCTAACTGACGAGGGTTAAGGGTCTACAGGGAGCTGCTCTTACTGATGAGGGTTAGAGGTCTACAGGGAGCTGCTCTAACTGAGGAGGGTTAGAGGTCTACAGGGAGCTGCTCTAACTGACGAGGGTTAGGGGTCTTCAGCGAGCTGCTATAACTGACGAGGGTTAGGGGTCTACAGGGAGCTGCTCTAACTGACGAGTACTAGAGGTCTACAGGGAGCTGCTCTTACTGACGAGGGTTAGAAGTCTACAGGGAGCTGCTCTAACTGACGAGGGTTAGGGGTCTACAGGGAGCTGCTCTAACTGACGAGGGTTAGAGGTCTACAGCGAGCTGCTCTAACTGACGAGGGTTAGGGGTCTTCAGCGAGCTGCTCTAACTGACGAGGGTTAGGGGTTTACTGGGAGCTGCTCTAACTGACCAGGGTTAGGGGTCTACAGGGAGCTGCTCTAACTGATGAGGACTAGAGGTCTACAGGGAGCTGCTCTTACTGACGATTGTTAGGAGTCTACAGGGAGCTGCTCTAACTGACGAGGGTTAGAGTTCTACAGGGAGCTGCTCTAACTGATGAGGACAAGAGGGGGCTGCTCTAACTGATGAGGACTAGAGGGAGCTGCTCTAACTGAGGAGGACTAGAGGGAGCTGCTCTAACTGAGGAGGATTAGGTGTCTACAGGGACCTGCACTAACTGAGGAGGTCTACAGGGAGCTGCTCTAACTGAGGAGGACTAGAGGGAGCTGCTCTAACTGAGGAGGGTTAGGTGTCTACAGGGAGCTGCTCTAACTGACGAGGTCTACTTTGAGCTGCTCTAACTGACGAGGGTTAGAGGTCTACAGGGAGCTGCTCTAACTGACGAGGGTTAGAGGTCTACAGGGAGCTGCTCTAACTGAGGAGGACTAGAGGGAGCTGCTCTAACTGAGGAGGGTTAGGTGTCTACAGGGAGCTACTCTAACTGACGAGGTCTACAAGTACTTGGTCTAACTGACGACGGTTAGAGGTCTACAGGGAGCTGCTCTAACTGACGAAGGTTAGAGGTCTACAGGGAGCTGCTCTAACTGACAAGAATTAGGGGTCTTCAGCGAGCTGCTCTAACTGACGAGGGTTAGGGGTTTACAGGGAGCTGCTCTAACTGACGAGGGTTAGGGGTCTACAGGGAGCTGCTCTAACTGACGAGGGTTAGGGGTCTACAGGGAGCTGCTCTAACTGACGAGGGTTAGAGGTCTACAGGGAGCAACTCTAACTGACGAGGGTTAGGGATCTACAGGGAGCTTCTCTAACTGATGATGACTAGACGTCTACAGCGAGCTGCTCTTTCTGACGAGGCCTAGAGGTCTACAGGGAGCTGCTCTAACTGACGAGGGTTAGGATTCTAAAGGGAGCTGCTCTAACTGACGACGGTTAGGAGTCTACAGGGAGCTGCTCTAACTGACGATGGTTAGGATTCTACAGGGAGCTGCTCTAACTGACGAGGGTTAGGGGTCTACAGGGAGCTGCTCTAACTTACGATGGTTAGGGGTCTACAGGGAGCTGCTCTAACTGACGAGGGTTGCTGGTCTACAGGGAGCTGCTCTAACTGACTAGGGTTAGAGGTCTACAGGGAGCTGCTCTAACTGACGAGGGTTAGGGGTCTACATGGAACTGCTCTAACTGACGAGGACTAGAAGTCTACAGGGAGCTGCACTAACTGACGAGGGTTAGAGGTCTACAGGGAGCTGCTCTAACTGGCGAGGGTTAGAGGTCTACAGGGAGCTGCTCTAACTGACGAGGGTTAGGGGTCTACAGGGAGCTGCTCTAACTGACGAGGGTTAGAGGTCTACAGGGAGCTGCTGTAACTGACGAGGACTAAAGGTCTACAGGGAGCTGCTCTAACTGACGAGGGTTGCTGGTCTACAGGAATCTGCTCTAACTGCCTAGGGTTAGAGGTCTACAGGGAGCTGCTCTAACTGACGAGGGTTAGGGGTCTACAGGGAACTGCTCTAACTGACGAGGACTAGAGGTCTACAGGGACCTGCTCTAACTGACGAGGGTCAGAGGTCTACAGGGAGCTGCTCTAACTGACGAGGGTTAGAGGTCTACAGGGAGCTGCTCTAACTGACGAGGGTTAGGGGTCTACAGGGAGCTGCTCTAACTGACGAGGGTTAGAGGTCTACAGGGAGCTGCTCTAACTGACGAGGGTTAGGGGTCTACAGGGAGCTGCTCTAACTGACGAGGATTTAGAGGTCTACAGGGAGCTGCTCTAACTGACGATGGTTAGGGGTCTACAGGGAGCTGCTCTAACTGACGAGGGTTGCTGGTCACAGGGAGCTGCTCTAACTGACTAGGGTTAGAGGTCTACAGGGAGCTTCTCGAACTGACGAGGGTTAGGGGTCTACAGGGAACTGCTCTAACTGACGAGGACTAGAGGTCTACAGGGAGCTGCTCTAACTGACGAGGGTTAGGGGTCTACAGGGAGCTGATCTAACCGACGAGAGTTAGAGGTCTACAGGGAGCTGCTCTAACTGACGAGGGTTAGGGGTCTTCAGCGAGCTGCTCTAACTGACGAGGGTTAGGGGTTTACTGGGAGCTGCTCTAACTGACCAGGGTTAAGGGTCTACAGGGAGCTGCTCTAACTGATGAGGACTAGAGGGTGCTGCTCTAACTGAGGAGGACTAGAGGGAGCTGCTCTAACTGAGGAGGGTTAGGTGTCTACAGGGAGCTACTCTAACTGACGAGGTCTACAAGTACTTGGTCTAACTGACGACGGTTAGAGGTCTACAGGGAGCTGCTCTAACTGACGAAGGTTAGAGGTCTACAGGGAGCTGCTCTAACTGACAAGAATTAGGGGTCTTCAGCGAGCTGCTCTAACTGACGAGGGTTAGGGGTTTACAGGGAGCTGCTCTAACTGACGAGGGTTAGGGGTCTACAGGGAGCTGCTCTAACTGACGAGGGTTAGGGGTCTACAGGGAGCTGCTCTAACTGACGAGGGTTAGAGGTCTACAGGGAGCAACTCTAACTGACGAGGGTTAGGGATCTACAGGGAGCTTCTCTAACTGATGATGACTAGAGGTCTACAGCGAGCTGCTCTTTCTGACGAGGCCTAGAGGTCTACAGGGAGCTGCTCTAACTGACGAGGGTTAGGATTCTACAGGGAGCTGCTCTAACTGACGACGGTTAGGGGTCTACAGGGAGCTGCTCTAACTGACGATGGTTAGGATTCTACAGGGAGCTGCTCTAACTGACGAGGGTTAGGGGTCTACAGGGAGCTGCTCTAACTTACGATGGTTAGGGGTCTACAGGGAGCTGCTCTAACTGACGAGGGTTGCTGGTCTACAGGGAGCTGCTCTAACTGACTAGGGTTAGAGGTCTACAGGGAGCTGCTCTAACTGACGAGGGTTAGGGGTCTACATGGAACTGCTCTAACTGACGAGGACTAGAAGTCTACAGGGAGCTGCACTAACTGACGAGGGTTAGAGGTCTACAGGGAGCTGCTCTAACTGGCGAGGGTTAGAGGTCTACAGGGAGCTGCTCTAACTGACGAGGGTTAGGGGTCTACAGGGAGCTGCTCTAACTGACGAGGGTTAGAGGTCTACAGGGAGCTGCTGTAACTGACGAGGACTAAAGGTCTACAGGGAGCTGCTCTAACTGACGAGGGTTGCTGTTCTACAGGAATCTGCTCTAACTGCCTAGGGTTAGAGGTCTACAGGGAGCTGCTCTAACTGACGAGGGTTAGGGGTCTACAGGGAACTGCTCTAACTGACGAGGACTAGAGGTCTACAGGGACCTGCTCTAACTGACGAGGGTTAGAGGTCTACAGGGAGCTGCTCTAACTGACGAGGGTTAGAGGTCTACAGGGAGCTGCTCTAACTGAAGAGGGTTAGGGGTCTACAGGGAGCTGCTCTAACTGACGAGGGTTAGAGGTCTACAGGGAGCTGCTCTAACTGACGAGGGTTAGGGGTCTACAGGGAGCTGCTCTAACTGACGAGGATTTAGAGGTCTACAGGGAGCTGCTCTAACTGACGATGGTTAGGGGTCTACAGGGAGCTGCTCTAACTGACGAGGGTTGCTGGTCACAGGGAGCTGCTCTAACTGACTAGGGTTAGAGGTCTACAGGGAGCTTCTCTAACTGACGAGGGTTAGGGGTCTACAGGGAACTGCTCTAACTGACGAGGACTAGAGGTCTACAGGGAGCTGCTCTAACTGACGAGGGTTAGGGGTCTACAGGGAAGTGATCTAACCGACGAGAGTTAGAGGTCTACAGGGAGCTGCTCTAACTGACAAGGGTTAGGGGTCTTCAGCGAGCTGCTCTAACTGACGAGGGTTAGGGGTTTACTGGGAGCTGCTCTAACTGACCAGGGTTAAGGGTCTACAGGGAGCTGCTCTAACTGAGGAGGACTAGAGGGAGCTGCTCTAACTGAGGAGGGTTAGGTGTCTACAGGGAGCTGCTCTAACTGACGAGGTCTACTTTGAGCTGCTCTAACTGACGAGGGTTAGAGGTCTACAGGGAGCTGCTCTAACTGAGGAGGACTAGAGGGAGCTGCTCTAACTGAGAAGGGTTAGGTGTCTACAGGGAGCTACTCTAACTGACGAGGTCTACAAGTACTTGCTCTAACTGACGACGGTTAGAGGTCTACAGGGAGCTGCTCTAACTGACTAGGGTTAGGGGTCTACAGGGAACTGCTCTAACTGACGAGGACTAGAGGTCTACAGGGAGCTGCTCTAACTGACGAGGGTTAGAGGTCTACAGGGAGCTGCTCTAACTGACGAGGGTTAGAGGTCTACAGGGAGCTGCTCTAACTGACGAGGGTTAGGGGTCTACAGGGAGCTGCTCTAACTGACGAGGGTTAGAGGTCTACAGGGAGCTGCTCTAACTGACGAGGGTTAGGGGTCTACAGGGAGCTGCTCTAACTGACGAGGATTTAGAGGTCTACAGGGAGCTGCTCTAACTGACGAGGGTTAGGGGTCTACAGGGAGCTGCTCTAACTGACGAGGATTTAGGTGTCTACAGGGAGCTGCTCTAACTGACGAGGTCTACAAGTACTTGCTCTAACTGACGACGGTTAGAGGTCTACAGGGAGCTGCTCTAACTGACGAAGGTTAGAGGTCTACAGGGAGCTGCTCTAACTGACAAGGGTTAGGGGTCTTCAGCGAGCTGCTCTAACTGACGAGGGTTAGGGGTTTACAGGGAGCTGCTCTAACTGACGAGGGTTAGGGGTCTACAGGGAGCTGCTCTAACTGACGAGGGTTAGGGGTCTACAGGGAGCTGCTCTAACTGACGAGGGTTAGAGGTCTACAGGGAGCAACTCTAACTGACGAGGGTTAGGGATCTACAGGGAGCTTCTCTAACTGATGATGACTAGAGGTCTACAGCGAGCTGCTCTTTCTGACGAGGCCTAGAGGTCTACAGGGAGCTGCTCTAACTGACGAGGGTTAGGATTCTACAGGGAGCTGCTCTAACTGACGAGGGTTAGGGGTCTACAGGGAGCTGCTCTAACTGACGATGGTTAGGATTCTACAGGGAGCTGCTCTAACTGACGAGGGTTAGGGGTCTACAGGGAGCTGCTCTAACTGACGATGGTTAGGGGTCTACAGGGAGCTGCTCTAACTGACGAGGGTTGCTGGTCTACAGGGAGCTGCTCTAACTGACTAGGGTTAGAGGTCTACAGGGAGCTGCTCTAACTGACGAGGGTTAGGGGTCTACAGGGAACTGCTCTAACTGACGAGGACTAGAAGTCTACAGGGAGCTGCTCTAACTGACGAGGGTTAGAGGTCTACAGGGAGCTGCTCTAACTGACGAGGGTTAGAGGTCTACAGGGAGCTGCTCTAACTGGCGAGGGTTAGAGGTCTACAGGGAGCTGCTCTAACTGACGAGGGTTAGGGGTCTACAGGGAGCTGCTCTAACTGACGAGGGTTAGAGGTCTACAGGGAGCTGCTCTAACTGACGAGGACTAAAGGTCTACAGGGAGCTGCTCTAACTGACGAGG